>NC_053495.1:7088814-7120433 GCF_905171775.1 Rana temporaria | reverse complement strand
GCATTGCCTGGAAGGTGGGGTGACAGGAGCCGCCCCCCCCCCGCCTTCAGCTAAGGAGGAGTTTTTTAGATGGGTGGGTGGAGCTTCCCTGTCAGGCTCCACCCACTATTGGTGTCATTGGCTGCAAGGAGCCTGCCCAGCTGTTGGAAGAAATACGCAAGTCCGTTTTAGTTCAACCATAAAAATAAATCATATCGTACAACCCCATATACCCAATTCCATACCCACAGTTGATCCAGAGGAAGGCGAAAAAACCCCAGCAGAGCATGAGATCCAATTTGCTACAGCAAGAGAGAATGGCCCAGATTCACAGAGAGCGAGGTGCACATTACGCCGCCGTAGAGCACACACCGTACGCCACCCCAACGTATCGCGGAGAGGCAAGCTTTGCATTCAGCAAGCCAGTGCTCCCAACGCTGCGCCAGAGTGGCGTAGGATTCGAAGGCGCACGCCGGCGTAGGTGGAAGTGGGCGTGACCCCATCCAAATGATGGGCCGAGCGCCAGACAGGTACGTATCATGAACTGCGCATGCGCCGTGACGTGGACGCATACACAGCACCCCCCTGCGCCTGCTCACAACCACGCCGGCACAACTGCCTAAGCTACGTCGGATCACCGCGTACGCCGTGAACATAACGTACGCCCAGCCAGACACTCGTCCAACGCACAATACGCCGGCTTGTGTTCCCTGGTGCAGACCTGTGCATGTCTGTTGCCGGGTTCCCCCTTATTTATGGGGAATAACTTTACGCCAGACGTACAACTTACACACATCTCGCGTAGCCTGCGCACGTTCGTGAATCGGCGTATTTCCCTCATTTGCATGTTTGAATGGCTAATCAATGGGAGCAGCCCCATGCGTCCAGCCCATATGTGCGCCCACCCTACGCCGGCGTGTGCAAGCTACGTCGGCGGGGTGTAGCCTGTTTTTAGGCGCATGTTGGTTCGTGGGTCTGCCGCACGCATACGCCGGCGCATATTGGCACTTACGTCGGCGTAACGTGTTATACGTCGGCGTAAGTGCTTTGTGAATCTGGGCCAATAAATTCAGTTCCTCTAATCTTTCCTCATAGCAGAGCTCCTCCATGCCTCTTATCAGTTTGGTTGCCCTTCTCTGCACTTTCTCCAATTCCCCGATATCCCTTTTGAGAACTGGGGCCCACAACTGAACTGCATATTCCAGATGAGGTCTTACTAATGATTTGTACCGGGGGGGGGGGGCAAAATGATATCTCTCTCTCTCTCTCTGGAGTCCATACCTCTCTTACACAAGAAAGGACTTTGCTCGCTTTGGACACCGCAGCTTGGCATTGCATGTTATTATTGAGCTTATGATCTACCAAGACCCCCAGATCCTTCTCTACCATGGATTCCTCCAGTTGTACTCCCCCTAGTATGTATGATGCATGAATATTCTCAGCCCCCCAAGTGCAGAACTTTACATTTATCAACAAGTTGTGAAATCCTCAGTGACAGGTGGGGCGGGGAGGGAGTAGCTGCGGCAAACATGGCTCTCCACTATGGAGTATACAGAGACGGGCACTGTGCACTCCTGTCTGTCTCTGCATGCCAACTGTCTCTGCATAACTACAAAAAGGCTAAAAAAAAAAAATCTGGAAACCACCCGGCTCAGGTGTGAAGTGGGTAAAAAAATAATAGCCAGATTCAGGTAGAGTTACGCCAGCGTATCAGTAGATACGCCGTCGTAACTCTGAATCTGCGCCGTCGTATATTTAAGTGTATTCTCAAATTGATATACACTTAAATCTAGCTAAGATACGACCGCCTGCGCCGTCGTATCTTAGCTGTCTATTTAGGCCGGCCGCTAGGGGCGTGTACGCTGATTTACGCCTAGAATGCGTAAATCAGCGAGATACGCCTATTCACGAACGTACGCTTGCCCGTCGCAGTAAAGATATGCCGTTTACGTAAGGCGTTTTCATGCCTAAAGATATTAAACCAAAGAGATGGCGCAGCCAATGTTGAGTATGGACGTCGGAACCGCGTCGAATTTTAAAATTTTTACGTCGTTTGCGTAAGTCGTCCGTGAATGGGGCTGGGCGTAATTTACGTACACGTCGAAAGCAATAAGTCTTTGCGGCGTAATTTGGAGCATGCGCACTGGGATATGATTGCTCTGTGACTTCTCCTGATGATTCCCCCCCCCCCCCCCCTAGCCAAGACTAAGCACTGATCGCAGTGGTGCAAAACGCGTAGGCTGTATCCCACCCTTTGCTGTTATTTGTAGTGCATTTTCCATCCACTGTTTTTTTAATAAAGACAACCCAAGGTTTTTTTTGGAAGTGCGGCTGTCCATCTTTTTAGCTTCTACCTGATGACCCCCCCCCCCCCCCTTGTCTCTCTGTCTTCTTCAGAATGGGCGCAGAGGGATCTGGATCGCAGTGAGCAGGTGAAGTTTTGCCGCCAGTATATCATCTTCCATGATAACAATGCGGTGGTGTACGCCGGGGCGTGCGGCAATGGCAGTGAGATTAAAGGAGAGTAAGTATGGAGAGACCTGTGAGAACGCTGCTGCCTAATATGGGGCACAGTCTGACCGTTTCCTACCTCCCTAGACTGCTCAGCAGCGAGTCCCCATCCGGAGCCTTGAAAGCCGTTCTACGAGAGACGAAGAATAAGAAAGGGGAGGACACCCAGTTCCTGGAGGTAGGGCACCTCGTTCCTGGAGGGTTGGATGGGGGAAGTGTTCCTGGTCCCTGTTGTGGGAAGAGGGGAGGATATGCGGTTCCTGGAGAATAGAAAGGGAGAAGATGTGCGGTTCCTGGAAGGGGGACATCGGGTTCTTGGAGGATGAGAAGGGAGAAGCTTCCCAGTTCCTAGAGGTGGGATTAGGGAGGGTTCCTGGAAGGTAGAAATGAGAAGTCCCGGCTCCCGTTGGGTGTGGAGGGGGCGGAGGCCCGGCTCCCGTTGGGTGTGGAGGGCGAGGAGGCATTGGCTACCGTTGGGTGTGGAGGGGGAGGAGGCACCGGCTACCGTTGGGTGTGGAGAGGGAGGAGTCCTGGATCGCAGTGGGTGTGGAGGGGGAGGAGGCCCGGCTCCTGTTTGGGTGTGGAGGGGGAGGAGGCCCGGCTCCTGTTTGGGTGTGGAGGGGGAGGAGGCCCGGCTCCTGTTTGGGTGTGGAGGGGGAGGAGGCCCGGGTCCTGTTTGGGGGTGGAGGGGCAGGAGGCCCGGGTCCTGTTTGGGGGTGGAGGGGCAGGAGGCCCGGGTCCTGTTTGGGGGTGGAGGGGCAGGAGGCCCGGCTCCCCGGAGGGGGTGGAGGGGCAGGAGGCCCGGCTCCCCGGAGGGGGTGGAGGAGGCCTGGCTCCCAGAGGGTTGGAGGGGGGGGGGGGGACGCTCGGCTCCCATAGAGGTGGGAAGGGGGGGTGGAGACACCCGGCTCCTCGTAGAGGTGGGAAAGGGTAGAAGGACGCCCATCTCCTGTGGTGGGAAAAAAAAAGGGGGAGGACGCCCAGCTTCTGGAGGGTGGGTAGTGGGATTGATGCCAAACTTCCGGGAAAGGGGAGGATACTGTGGTGTGTCCAATCCATACCAATATGAAAGTCATCCTCTCTCCAGGTCTGGGACAAGAACCGCAAGGGGAAGAGCATCAACCTGACAGCACTGGACAAACACGGGAAGGTGTACGAAGATGGTGAGCGATACTATTGTCATTATACCAGAACTGTTCACATGCAAAAGCGCTACAGCAACTGAGTGTAGAAATAAGAAGGCAGACGCTGTGTTTCCATCACATTGAGGGAGGGGGTTGTCAGAGTCCTATGTCCACCTGTCCCCATCTGTTCATTAGGTTCTACCTTCTGTCCCTGCAGAGCAGTTCGGCTGTCTGTCCTGGTCGCACTCCGAGTCTCATTTGCTGTACATCGCTGAGAAGAAGAGACCCAAGACCAAGTCGTTCTTCGAAGCCTCAGCCGGGGACCTTCCCGCCTCTACAGATGAAGATGATGATGGCGCTGGTAAAGTGGTCAAGGTGAGGAGCCATACAGAATGATTGTATCATCCACCTCACCTCTCCAGAGTCAGATGGAAGGGGGTTTGCTTACTAATAGATTAAAAAAACAAAGGGTGTGTGTGTGTGTGTGTGTGTTATATATATATATATATGTGTGTGTGTGTGTGTGTATATATATATATATAGTGTTCCATAAATACTGTGTTGTTGTTTTTTTATTTTTTTATTTAACCACTTGCCAACCAGCTCATGACGATTTACGTCGGCACAATGGCACGGCTGCGCAAATTGGCCTACGGGGTCCCCTTTAAATCGCTGCCTAGTGGGCGTGCTCCGTGACCCGCGGACTCGATGTCTGCCGGTGTCCCACGATCGTATCAAGGAGCTGCAGAGCAGGGAGATGCTTATGTAAACGGGGCATTTCCCTGTTCTCAAAAAGAGGGAAGAAAAGAAAAAGGCGCACCAGCCTAGTGTGTTACCGTTGACTATTTAATAGAATAAAAATGTAATAAAAAAACTACTCACAAAGAAAGCAACATAATAATAGGCTTATCGACAACGCTGTAGTGGATACCCCTCGAACCACGCTCCAAATGGGGGGGGGGTGAAGGCGTGACACTGGCGGCTGACGTGTTTCGAGGCTACAAAGACCTCTTCATCAGATCCTGCCTAGCAACAAGACAGAGATCTATGGAAAACATGGAAATCGATGGACAGCCGCACTCCGGATAAACTTGAGAAAGTTGTCTTTATTGATAAAAGTAAGACATGTACATCCAAAGATACAGTCACATAAGGGGACAGCCGACGCGTTTCGCACACAGTTAGTGCTTAGTCTACTGCTCCCTGTCATTGGGAGCAGTGATCTCTGTCATGTCAGTGGTAGCCCAGCCCCCCCCCCCCAGTTATAATCACTCCCTAGGACATACTTAACCCCTTGATCGCCCTCTAGTGTTTAACCTCTTCCCTGACAGTGACATTTACACAGTAATCAGTGCATTTTGTATAGCACTGATCGCTGTATAAATGACAATGGTCCCAAAATAGTGTCAAAAGTGTCCGCCATAATATCCCAGCCATGATAAAAAAACGCAGATCGCCGCTATAATAAAAAAAATAAAAAAAAATAAAAATGCCATAAAACTATCCCCAATTTTGCGCAAACCAATCAATATACGCTTATTGCTAATTATTTTTTTTACCAAAGAATAGAAGAATACCTATCGGCCTAAACTTGGGGGGGAAAAAAAATGTATATATTTTTTTGGAGCTATATTTATTATAGCAAAAAGTAAAAAATATTGCTTTTTTCAAATTGTCGCAATTTTTTTGTTTTATAGCGCAAAAAATAAAAACCGCAGAGGTGATCAAATACCACCAAAAGAAAGCTCTATTTGTATAGACATCAATTTTGTTTGGGTGCAACGTCGCACGACCGTGTAATTGTCAGTTAAAGTGACGCAGTGCCATATCACACAAAGTGCTCTGGTCAGGAAGGGGGGTAAATTCTTCCGGGGCTGAAGTGGTTAAAAAAACAAACAAAAAATGAACAGCTAAATGAAGTTCTAAAAAGTTAAAAAGTCTCGCCTACTAAAAGATTAGTAATACTGCTCAGTCGCTCTTCTCTCAGGATTTTATTGATGTGCCCTTGAGGTGATTGACATTTCTCTCGGTCCTGCAGGGTGATCAGTTTGTGCTGCATGAAGATTGGGGCGAGGGCCTAGTGAATAAGAGCACCCCAGTGCTGTGTGTGCTGGACATCGAGAGCTGTAATATCTCTGTCTTGGAGGGGATCCCAGAGCATGTGTCACCCGGACAGGTGAGAGGACCCTGCATCTTCCATCTCCTCCCTATACTGGCATCCTTGTCTTTATCCACCCCCCCCCCTTACCCTAATGAAATCCTTGCCCGTCATCACCATCCATCTCTCCCTATAGGCCTTCTGGTCCCCGGATGACACCGGTGTTGTGTTTGTTGGGTGGTGGCACAGTCCCTTCAGAGTGGGTCTAAAATACTGTGCCAACCGGAGGTAAGAGTCTCATGTTGTGGGGCGGAATTCCGGGGGGGGGGTTATTCTGGGTCGTCTCACTCTGATCTCTCCCCCCCCCAGATCAGCTCTGTTCTTCGTGGACCTGACCGGAGGAAAATGTGGTGAGTCAAAGATCCAGTTATTATCCCTCTCCTCCTACAAGACATGAAACGTCCTCCGTACTGCCTACATTGTTCTCTGTACAGCACTGCGGTATATGTCAGAGTTATAAAATGATAATAGGATGTGACTGGGGGGGGGGCTTGTGTTATTTAATCACTTAAGACCCAGACCTTTAGGCAGCTAAAGGACCCGGCCAGGTTTTGCGATTCGGCACTGCGTCGCTTTAACAGACAATTGCGCGGTCGTGCGACGTGGCTCCCAAACAAAATTGGCGTCCTTTTATTCCCACAAATAGAGCTTTCTTTTGGTGGTATTTGATCACCTCTGCGGTTTTTATTTTTTGCGCTATAAACAAAAATAGAGCGACAATTTTGAAAAAAATGCAATATTTTTTACTTTTTGCTATAATAAATATCCCCCAAAAATATATTAAAAAAAAAGTATTTTTTTCCTCAGTTTAGGCCGATACGTATTCTTCTACATATTTTTGGTAAAAAATAAGCTTTTATCGGTTGATTTGCGCAAAACTTACAGCGTTTACAAAATAGGGGATAGTTTTATTGCATTTTTATTATTTTTTTTTTACTACTAATGGCGGCGATCAGCATTTTTTTTTTCTCGTGACTGCGACATTATGCGACACTTCGGACAATTTTGACAAATTTTTGGGACCATTGTCATTTTCAGAGCAAAAAATGCATTTAAAATGCATTGTTTACTGTGAAAATGACAATTGCAGTTTGGGAGTTAACCACAAGGGGGCGCTGAATGGCTTATGTGTGACCTAATATGTGTTTACAACTGTAGGGGGTGTGGCTGTAGGTGTGACGTCATCGATTGTGTCCCCCTATAAAAGGGAACACACGATCGATGACGCCGCCACAGAGAAGAACGGGGAAGCTGTGTTTAAACACGGCTCTCCCCGTTCTTCAGCTACGGGACCGATCGCGGGACTCCAGCGGAGCTTCGGACCGGGTCGTGGGCGCGCGCCCGCGACCCACGGCTGGGCACTAGCAGAGGACGTGCATGTGCCCAGCTGTGCCATTCTGCCGACGTAAATGTGCAGGAGGCGGTATTTTAGCGGTTAAAGGGAAGCTCCTCTGGTACAGAGACTGATTTGATTGGCTTAGTGTTCTCTGGACAGCACTGCAGTATATGTCGGAGCTTTATACAGTGGCACCTTGGATTACGAGCATAATCCGTTCCAGGAGAATTCTCTTAATCCAAAGCACTCGCATAGCAAAGCGAGTTTTCCCATAGAAGTAAATGGAAATGAAGATAATTTGTTCTGCATTGACTTCTATGGCATGCAATACCGCATGTGGCCAGAGGTGAGGGGCGTCAGAGAGCCTCGGAAATACTGGGACAGTTTGGCAGATTTCGAAAAGGTTCGGAAACCTCAGTGATCTCTGTACAGCACTGCGGTATATGTCAGAGCTATATAAATGTATATTGGTGTGTGACTGTGGGGGGGACATTAGAGTGTAAGCTCCTCTGGTGCAGAGACAGATGTGACTGGCTCAGTGTACAGCGCTGCAGTATATGTCAGAGCTATATAAATGTATAATGATATTAAAAACGCTTGTTAACTGCGTTACTCGTAAACCAAGGTTCTAATGTACTTTTATAATAATGTGTAACTGTGGGGGGACATTGGGGTGTAAGCTCCTCTGGTGCAGAGACTTAGTGTTCAGCACTGTGGTATATATCCGAGCTATATAAATGTATAATAATAATGTGTGACTGTGGGGGGACATTAGAGTGTAAGCTCTTCTGGTACAGAGAATTAACTGGCTCAGTGTTCTCTGTACAGCACTGTGGTATATGTCAGCTATATAAATCTATAATAATAATGTGTGACTCTGGGGGACATTAGAGTGTAAGCTCTTCTGGTACAGAGAATTAACTGGCTCAGTGTTCTCTGTACAGCACTGCGGTATATGTCAGAGCTATATAAATGTATAATAATAGTGTTTGACTGGGGGTGGGGGGGTTTAGAGTGTAAGCTCCTCTGGTATGGAGAACAATGTGACTGGCTCTGTGTTCTGTACATCACTGATGATATACAAGGACAGGACACCATAGCGCCCCCTCTGGTGTTATTGGATGACTGTGAATGTCTTGTGTCTCCCTCTTTTCCAGAGACTCTCTCTGTGGATGACTCGGCTGTCTTCTCTCCGCGGCTCAGCCCAGACAAGTGTCGTATTGTGTATCTGAAGTGTGACGTGTTCGGCCCTCATCTCCAGTGCTGCCAGCTGCTCATGGTACCTCTTCTCTACTCTTGTATGCTTTCTGTCATTATACAACCATCACAATCATGATAAACCTTGTATAGCACTTCCACCTGGTAGCACTAAGGTCATTGGTTCGAATCCCAACCATGACCCCAGTGCTACTAGTGACACTACCTGCTTGGAGTTTGCATGTTCTCCCTATGCCTGTGTAGGTTTCCTCTGGGTACTCTGGTTTCCTCCCCACACTCCAAAGACACGCTAGGAGTTTAAATGGCTCCTGTCTAAATTGTCCCTAATATCTGTATGTATGAATGTGACTTGGGACCTTAGATAATAAGCTCCTTGAGGGCAGAAATGGATGGTAATGTACAATATATATGTAAAGCTCTGCGTAAATTGATGACGCTATATACCGTATTTATCGGCGTATAACAAGCACTTTTTTCCCCCTGAAAATAGGGGGCAAATCACGGGTGCGTGTTATACACCAATAGTGCACCTCGGACTCGGAGGGGAACGAGTGCCGCCGGAATTTATCGAGCCGTCATCTTCCGTTTACTCGGCTCTGACGTCACACACACACAGTCCTGCCTCCACTGCCGGCATTGGACCAGTCTTCTGTCAATCACATGAGCTGGTCCAATGCTGACGGCGGAGGCGGGACTGTGTATGTGACTGCAGATGCCGAGTGAACAGGAGATGACGGCTGTATGAGGAGATGGTGAGTCTGCAGAGGGGCACACGGGCTGCAGAGGGGCACACGGGCTGCAGAGGGGCACACGGGCTGCAGAGGGGCACACGGGCTGCAGAGGGGACACTGACCATTATTTTGCTTCTAAGTGGTTTATTTTTATCTGTTTAAGTTATTTTTTCCTAAAACTTCACTCTTAAATTGGGGTGCGTGTTATACGCCGATCAATACGGTAAGTACTTGTAATAATATAGTGCCCGGAAAGCACTGAAATCATAAAAAGCGAATTGAGAGAAAGGATCACCGTTAAAGGATACCTATTAGGAATCTCCTCACCAAATCCGAAGCCACGAGTGCTGGCAATACATACGATAATGCAAAATGAAGGATTTCTGGACAGCCGCACTCCAAAACTTGTTCCTTTTATTGTAAAATGAAAAACACAGGAGATACATGCCACAGCAAACTGGGTACAATCTGACGCGTTTCACACTAAACTTTAGTGCTTAATCATAGCTAACTGTGATTAAGCACTAAAGTTTTGTATGAAACGCGTCAGCTTGTACCCTGTTTGATGTGACATGTATCCTGTGTCTTTCATTTTACAATAAAAGCAACAAGTTTTCGAGTGCGGCTGTCCAGAAATCCTTCCTTCATTTTATAAAAAAAAACAAATTGTTGGGCATGGTGAGGTTATGACTGGAGCTCTGGACAGGGACAGGTGAAAGCGGAGCATGGCAAATGATAAAGATCAAAATGGTATTTATTTTTTATTTTATTTTTTCTGTCAGCTTTTAATTATTTAATTATTATTTGTGCCTCCACTGAGAGACTTCCCACCACTTTTGACCCCTAAGACACCGGGAAAATTAATTGGGGGTCACAAGGGCAAGAAATTTGCAAAAAGGGGGTCGCCATGACAATAAAAAAAGTTAAAATTCTTCCATAGGAAAATATAAGTATTTTTACTGTTATTTTTATTTTTTTCTCTCTCTCTCTCTCTCTCTCTCTCTCTCTCTCTCTCTCTCTCTCTCTCTCTCTCTCTCACTGGCGGCTCGTTCAGGTCCGCCTGCCAGTTTTTTAGGCGGACCTGAACGGGCACTCCATGCTCCTCTATGGAGCCACAGATGTCAGCGGTGACGTGCCCGCTGACATCCGACCCCATCCGCCAAAGTGTGACGGAGGAAAAACCTACTTTCCCATCCGTCTGGCGGATCGGGTGAACACGGACAGACGGTCTGTGTTCATCCAATCCCCCCCCCATAGGGGAGAGCGGAGAAAAGACAGGGCGGTCCCTGCACAGTGTGCGGGGACCGCCCTGTCATCCGCTGGCTCAGTGGGGATCAACGGAGCGATCCCTGCTGAGCAAGCGGAGGTTCACGGGGCAGATCATTACTGATCCGTCCCGTGTGAAAGGGGCCTAAGTGAGTGAAAATCTCCAGTGCGGGGACACAGACCGCAGTATATAACTGACAGAGGTTTGGAGATCCACTCTTATCACTGGACTGTGATGGCGCCACAATGGAAAGGCCTGTGGCTGGCTCTCTTCTCGGGAAGAGTCCCCCTATGGAAGGTTTACGCTCCGTGTCTGATTTTCATGAAAGGCCTGTGGCCGGTTTCTAGTGGCGCTCTTCCTGACCACGGTAAGACATTGTTGGCTTCATTTTAGTTTCTTATCTTATTTCTTCCAGTATGATTGGTACACGAAGGTGACGTCTGTGGTGGTGGACGTTGTGCCCAGATCCAGTGATGGTGAGTGGGGTTGCTTTGCTGGATTGTCCTCCTCCATCCTGACATTCCCAGTCGGGTCTAATCCCCATTTATTTATTTTTTTCTCTGCAGGAAAGTTTGAGGGACTTTACACCTGGCTGCTGGCTCCGTTCTGCTGGTCAGCGGACAGTCGGAGGGTCATTGTGGATACAATGCTGCGCAGTCAGCAGGTAAGGTGGCTGTCCCAGTGTGTGATCAGTTATTTTCCGTCTCTTCTCAGCATTATGAACTGTGTATGTGTCTAGCAGTGTGTGTGTGTGTGTGTGTATATCGGTTGTGGACTAAGGACGTCTTATGTACTTCTCCTTTTACAATGTACTGCACTGAACCATGTGTTGTGTTCTGCTGTGTTTGTGTCAAAGTAAAATAAAGCACCCCTGTTTTGTGTAAAAAAAACAAAAAAAAAACACATTTCAATATTTTCTTCACGCAGAATCTGTATGTCGTGGATACGATGGCCAAAAGCGTGACTCTCCTCCAGTCTAAAGGTATGAATGTTGCACAATGCACAGCAGCCTCCTGTTAAATGACACTAGAGAGGAAGATTGTGCTGTTTATAGGAAAGACCTGACCCAGAGTAACCTGTACCTGGGGGGATATTGGGGCTCAGAGCAATGTTTTGGTGGTTCCAGGCACTGGATACAGCCTACTGGGGGGTACTTTTGTGAACCTCAATGTATCATTTTTATTACCAGACTTTAAAGGGCTAGTAAAGGAAAAAATGTTGGTCTTTTAAAATGACAAACATGTCATACTTACCTCCACTGTGCAGTTAGTTTTGCACAGAGTGGCCCCGATCCACGTCTTCTGGGGTCCCTCGGCGGCTGTCTCTGGCCCTCCCCGCAATTACTCACCACAGTCATGTGAGAGCTCGCATGGTGGTCACTAATTGCGGGCGCGCTCCCGTGATACAGTGAGCGGCTATGGCCACTTGCTGTATCACTCAGCCCCGCTTCTCGGCGCGCCGCGTCACTGGATGTGATTGACAGCAGCGCCAGCCAATGGCTGCGCTGCTCTCAATCCATTTGCCCTAGCCAATCAGCGGGCAGGCTGAGCGTCGAAAAGAGGATCTCGGGACCGCGCGGGACTTTCGAGGGGTCAGGTAAGTAAAGCGGGGGGGGGGGGCAACACCAGATGTTTTTTCACCTTAATGCAAAGATTGCATTAAGGTGAAAAAAAATTTGATTTACAACTCCTTTAAAGGCAAACATACACAGATCATATCGGTACATGCATTTCATATAGAAATACATTAAAAAACCAGGAAGCAATGTGTCACATTCAAAAATAACAAAATGTAAGGGTACATTTTGCACATGGGGGGGAAAAAGAAACATCCTGGACTGCCACACTCTGTTGAAGCAAATTTTATTTGAAAATTCCAAAGGATAAAAGAAACATAAAAATGCATTTTTGGTTGCACACTCTTGGATGATGGAAGTCAGCAGAGCTTCCCCTTATTTTCTCTGGCTCTTGCAAAAGTGCACAGACTTTTTTTTTTGCTTTTTCGTAAATCCACCCCTGTGTGTGTCGGCCTTATCCCACCAGACTCCTCGCCCGGAAGCTGGAAGCTGATGGCGATTGATCGCGATCTGTTGGTTGTCAGGTTTTCCTCTCCAAGCTGTCCTCCAACTGTGGTGAGTCCCATGTAACCGTGATATGTGGTCATTCCTGTCCTCCTATCCCTCGTCTTACAGACATTCTCTTCTCTCTGTACAGAAAGTGGGATTTCTTCCGGCGGCCGGAAGGGAGGAGGAGATTAGCTGGGTGTCCTTGGAGGAGGAGAAGCCTTTAGCGGATATAAACTGGAGCTACAAGAGCCACAAACCACCTCCGGAGCAGGAGAACTCGCAATACCGTAAGTTCCTGATAGGCCTTCCAATTGGGGGCCCAGCCCTAAGCAGATTGGCATCTGATGTCACTCTGTCTTCCAGCCTTTGTTCAGCGACCAATCAGACCTGATAGCTTTGTGTTGCGAGGAGTACTATTGAACACCTCCCAGCGCAATCATCAGCGTTGCTGCAGTTTCCCTCCCTTCTTTCTTCTTTTTTTTCTCTGAGTGCCTCAGTAGACCTCCAGGAAATATGTGACGCTTGGCCCACTAGACCACTATGGATTTTTTTGAGGGGAGGTATAAGGTCCCCCGACAGATAAACCATAGGAAGCGCTATGATTTTTAATGGTGGTCCTGGTTCCTGAGATCGTAATGAGATTCATAATAAGCGATTGGCTGCAGAGGAACCTCCGGGTGCCTCCGCTGGCCTCTCCGCTGTAACATCAGCTGTGCTTAGGTCTGACTGTAAGCACTAAATATTATAGAAGAAGTTGCGCTTTGAGGTCCCTACTTCAATTTACATAAATTGATACCTCCTTAAAGGGGAATTCCAGCCTTTTTTTATGTTTATTAAAAGTCAGCAGCTACAAAAAGTGTAGCTGCTGGCTTTTAATAAACAGACACTTACCTGTTCCATGGTTCCAGCGATGCGCCGGCCGGGGCTCCCCCCCTCTCCGGGCCGGCGTCTTCATTCCAAGTGTGGGCACCCGGCCCTGACAGCTTTCGGCTTCACGGCCGGACACCCACTGCGCATGCATGAGAGTCCACATGAGTTAATTGGCTACAGCTGACAAGTCGGACATCAAGACTCCAGCTTTTCTCACCTGCTATACACATTTCATCAATAGAACTTTCACACAATACAGTGTTAATTAGAATCGCAAAATGAAAAGATCTTTAGAAGCCAGACTAGGGTTAGTTTACATGACAGTAGCAGACTTAATTACCACCTTAACAGTCTATGTTCTACATTGAATGAGTCACTCTCCTATTGACCTGTTGGGTTCAGAATCAACAACTTGTAATATTTCAAGATATCCTGCAATACATGAATTATCATTACTGCCCCATCTCATGTAATCCGAGATATCATTTCTCAGTCATCCTATGCCCCTAGTGGACATAGGATGACCCTAGACACAAGAGTCATTGGTGAAGCTGACACAGGAGTACCCCACACCCTTCAAGAGCCTCTGGGTCCCACGGGCCATTCCGTTACACATATATATAATTTTTTATTTATTTTTGCCTCTTGCAGCCGGTCTTGAATACGAGTCGATCTTCATGAGACCTCAGAACGTTCCTGCGGAGAGTCGGATCCCCCTAGTGGTTTTTCCTCACGGTTCGTTGCTGGCGGCGCCTTCTGTCTGTGTGTGTGTTGGTTCCTCTGTCTGTACCGTGTGTCACTCTGTCCTTTTCCCCTGCAGGCGGGCCGCACTCTGTGTTTGTCAGCGAGTGGATGCTGTTCCCGGTTGTGCTGTGTAAGATGGGCTTCGCTGTTCAGTTAGGTGAGACGTTGCGCTGTGTACGGATATATAGACATAAAACTGTGTACCCCAAATTCACTTCTCTTCTCTGGCATTGGCAGTGAATTATCGGGGATCGCTGGGCTTCGGGCAGGACAATTTGATGTCTCTGCCAGGGAAAGTCGGTGATCAGGATGTGAAGGATGTTCAGGTAAGTGCACCTGTCCTCCTTGTCTGTATTGACCGTTTTATCATCTTTACTTCTATGTCTGCCTTGTCTCATGTTCAGCTATTAGATGGTGCAGTCCAGGGCCGATCCTAGGCAGGGTGCTTTGCACCCAGGCGCCTGCAGAGGTGGGGGCGCCGAAGTGCCAGAGTTCTCCCCTCCTTCTAGCAGTGCTCAATCGCTATAGTTTTAGAGGTACTTTTAACCCCCACTAGCTGCCAACTAAAGGGTTCAAATCGCCACTGCCAAGGCGCTTTGCAGGCACTGACCATTGATTTCAATGAGCAGGGGCGCATTAGGAGCGATGTATACACACACTAAAGCGCCTCAAAGAAGCTACTTGCAGGAAATCTTTTGACTTCCTGCCAGTGCATCGCTCCAGTGTGAAAGCACTCGGGCTCTCACACTGGAATTGCAGATGAGGCTTTTTTCAGGCGCTATTTTTAACGCTAAAGCACCTGAAAAATGCCTCCAGTGTGAAAGAGGTCTAATGGACCATCTCCTGTACTATTGTCTGCAGTCTCTGACCATCTCCTATATCATGTCTGCAGTCTCTGACCATCTCCTGTATCATGTCTGCAGTCTCTGACCGTCTCCTGTATCATGTCTGCAGTCTCTGACCATCTCCTGTATATTGTCTACAGTCTCTGACCATCTCCTGTATCATGTCTGTAGTATGTCTGGGGGTCTTTCTAACAGAAGCCCTCTCTGTGTCCCCCCCCCCCTCCCTCCCTGCAATCTTATGGGACACTTCACAGGTCCCAGAAGATTTCCCGGCCATTCACAGTGCGTAAACATCCTTTGTAATAGAAATAAGGATGACGGGTTCTCTCTGTGGAGAGATCTGGGGGTAACAAAAGAACCCGAAATCTCTCCTTTTACCATCAAAAGAAAGAGGGGAAAAAAAAAGGATTGTTTTTGCTTTTAGGAAATAGCCTGGACTGGAAGTGATGTCATGACGTCACTTAAGTCTTCCAAGGCCAGAGAGGCGATCAAAGACTATCTAGTCTTTAATCGCCTCTGTGACCAGCCGGCCATACCGTCAAAAACCGGTAAGCCTGAAAAACACCGGCGAATGGCGGGAGAAGGGACGTCCCCCTCCCACCGCTTCTGAAAGCGTTTCGGTGGCTCAGGAGCAAGCCGGGTGCCGGCTGAAGGAAAAAAATAGAGGTTATGGCTGATAGCTTCAGAAATAACCCCAGTAAATCTCTTGCAAGCCGCAATGTATTTATACGTATTGCGGTCAGCAAGTGGTTAGAGACGCACCACCTCCCTGATCCACCATTGAATGGCACAGTCACTCACCACCCTATATAGCCACCTGAAGACACAAATTCCCAGATCTGCCACTATATAGCTATCCACAATAGAAAGCAGTAATCGTGTCTATTGCTTTTGTACCAGTAGATGGCGCAGTTACTAATATCCCTATCTTCCATCATACAGACTGCGGTGCTGCAGGTTCTGCAAGAGGAGCCAATAGATCCACAGAAAGTTTCATTATGTGGCGGATCACATGGAGGATTCCTCTCCTGTCACCTGATTGGTCAGTACCCCGATTTCTACAAAGCATGTATCGTCCGCAATCCTGTGACCAACATCCCAACAATGACTGGATCAACAGACATCCCGGACTGGTAAGTTCTGCTGCACCTTTTTTTTTTTTTTTTGCTACTGGTAGGAGTTACACTCCTGAAAGAACATACAAATTTCCTGCAGAGGGGCCTATAGTGAGGCCTGAAGCCAAGGCCGGCACTGTATTAGATGCAGTACTAGCTGATGAGGCCAATTATAGTGGATCCTATGACCATGGGCGTCCGCTCCTTAGGGCAAGGGGGGGCAATTGACCCCCCCCTGGAAAAATCGTGAAGGTCCGGATGTCGCACAGGCACAGCGAGCAGAGTGAAGCCGCCTCCCCCACCTGCTGTGACTGTTATCTGAGGTACTGAATGGGAGGGGGGGTGCATCTGTGCTGAAGGGGGGGGTGCATCTGTGCTGAAGGGGGGGGTGCATCTGTGCTGAAGGGGGGGGGGGTGCATCTGTGCTGAAGGGGGGGGTGCATCTGTGCTGAAGGGGGGGGTGCATCTGTGCTGAAGGGGGGGGTGCATCTGTGCTGAAGGGGGGTTGCATCTGTGCTGAAGGGGGGGTGCATCTGTGCTGAAGGGGGGGTGCATCTGTGCTGAAGGGGGGGTGCATCTGTGCTGAAAGAGGGGGTCTGTGTGGAAGGGGGGGTCCATCTGTGCAGAATGGGGGGTCTGTGCTTGAAGGGGGGGTGCATCTGTGCTGAAAGAGGTGTCTGTGTGGAATGGGGGGGTCTGTGCTGAAGGGGGGGTCCATCTGTGCTGAATGAAGCGGTCTGTGCAGAATGGGGGGGCCCATCTGTGCTGAAGGGGGGTCCATCTGTTGTGAAGGGGGGTCTGTAGGCTATATTTATATGGGCATGGAGTGAAGATGAATTATCTCAAGAACTATTTCACACTGCCAGCTGGCCGCGTTATCGATAAAGCGCCGCTAAAAATTGGCGCTTTACCATCGTTTTAGCTGCGCTATTTGCCCACTAGCGGGGCGCTTTTAACCCCCGCTAGAGTTTGAAGAAAGGGTTAAATGCGACTGTGTATCGCCGCTGCCGTAGCGCCCCGGCCCCCCCCCCCCACCGCTGAAAATATTTCAGCGAACGCCCATGCCTATGACGATGTGCTGGTATTCAGAATATTGCTGATTTATACGTTGATCTTATTTATCTCTCTATATAGGTGTCATGTGGAATCCGGCTTCACGTACTCCTACCAGACCCTTCCCACGGGGGCCCATCTGGAGGAAATGTTAAAGAAATCCCCCATCATATACATTTCTAAGGTACATTATGTAGCAGGCTATATATCCTACATGGGTAGAAATATCTCCTGGCAAAGCACTCACTGGATGTGCCTGGAGGATGTCCTGATTTTGGGCTTGGGAGCAGTGCATTCTGTGCTTCCTTGATGTCTCGGCGCTCACAGAGATCTGCTGTAATATTGGGGTCATGTGAGGTTCAGATGGTAAAAATGGGGTCATACTAAGCTCAGTTGGAGTTCAGGCAGTGAGTATCTATTTAGAAGCTGCGATCACCATTGTTGCAGTTGTCCCTGGCAGGTCAGCACCCCAATATAATATTGGGTTCACACTGGGCTCAGTTTAGGGTTTAGGCGGTGAATATCCAATCACCCGTCTGTTGTCTCAGCAGGTGGGGACCCCTGTGCTATATTATTGAGGTAGCACTTGACTTGTCAGGAATCGGCAGCAGGGATGGCCAGATCTGCATAGCAACACTCAGAAGACTGGCACCAGACTATGTATACTATAAGTGGGATTTATTTACAGTGAAACAAAATCCATCCAAACACTGCAAACATAAAAATATACGCGAACGCAGTGATAGAATACCTAACAAACAGCCTAACTAACTATATAGAAAATGTGGAACAAAGAAAAGCAGGGGGAAAATGGAGGTGCAGGGAGCAGATGGGATGAGGAAATCAAAACTGGGATCGGGAACAAGGGGGAGCGGATACACTGCAGCGTACATGGCAGGAGCAAGATCACAATCCAAGGCAAACAGAATCTGGCAGCAGTAAAACACTGGACCGAGATGGTACCAATAGGAGTGGACAAAATACTCTCCCAGCAGCCAGTATCAGGTGGAAACTGATTACTGGGATCTGCTGGGAGACACCTGCTGGTGGACACCAGAACTACAACCTTCCACTTTGGGAAGCATGGTGCCACCGACGGGTTATCCAGGTCCTAACAGGGCTTAGTTGATGATGTTCAGGTGGTAATCCTGGGGACACACTGCGCTCAGGTGGCAATACTGGGGGTCATACTGTGCTCAGTTGGGGGGGAGTTCGGGTGGTGAGGATCCAAACACAAGATGCGATTACCAGTCTGTTGTCCTGGCAGGTGAGGACACCAGTGCTGGCTCATTTGGAGTTCAGCTGGTAATATTGGTCATACTGGGCTTAGTTGGAGTTCAGGTGGTAATATTGGGGGTCATGCTGGGCTCAGTTGGGCTTCAGGTGGTAACATTAAGGTCACATTGGTGATCCTCAACTCCTGAACACCAACTGAGCTCAATGTTACCACCTGAAGCCCAACTGAGCCCAGTATGACCCTAATATTACCACCTGAACTCTCAATGAGCTGGCACTGGGGTCCTCCCCTGCCAGGACAACAGAACGGTGATCCTCAACTCCAACTGAGCCTAGTCTGTAGTCCCGGCAGGTGAGGACCACAGGGCTAATATATTGAGGTCACACTGGGTTCAGTTGGAGTTCAGGTGGTAATATTGGAGTCATGCTGGGCTCAGTTGGTCTTCAGGTGGTAACAATGAGGTCACATTGGGCTCAGTTGGCATTCAGGATCACCAGTCTGTAGCCATGGCAGGTGAGGACCACGGGGGTAATTATATTGAGGTCACACTGGGCTCAGTTGGAGTTCAGGTGGTAATATTGGAGTCATGCTGGGCTCAGTTGGGCTTCAGGTGGTAACAATGAGGTCACATTGGGCTCAGTTGGGCTTCAGGTGGTAACAATGAGGTCACATTGGGCTCAGTTGGGCTTCAGGTGGTAACAATGCGGTCACATTGGGCTCAGTTGGAGTTCAGGTGGTAAGATCGGAGTCATGCTGGGCTTAGGTGGTAAAAATGAGGTCACATTGGGCTCAGTTGGCATTCAGGATCACCAGTCTGTAGCCATGGCAGTTGAGGACCCCGGGGCTAATTATATTGAGGTCACACTGGGCTCAGTTGGAGTTTGGGTGGTTATCTTGCAGTCATACTGGGCTCAGTTGGGGTTCAAGCGATTGAGTATCCAATCAGAAATTGCAATCAATGGTCTATGTTGTCCCTGGTACTGTAAATTGGGGTCACACTGGGCTACCTTGGGGTACAGGCAGTGACTATCCAGTCTGAAGCTCCGATCACCAGTAGTGTCTTTTGTCCCTGGCAGGTGAAGACTCCGGTGCTTCTGATGCTGGGAGAGGATGACCGGCGGGTCCCAAACACTCAGGGTCTGGAGTATTACAAAGCACTGAGGGCTCACGGTGTCACCGCACGGTCAGTTGCATTCTAGATATTGCAGATTTTTCATTTTTTTTGTAGCGAAATATCTCACTTGTCGTTGTCTCCTCCCTCCCAGGTTACTCTGGTATCCTGGCAACAACCACGCCTTGGCCAAAGTGGACGCCGAATCTGACAGTTTTATGAACATCGCACTATGGATCCTCAAACACCTGGACCAATAATACCGCGGCTTTAAAGGACGGCTCCACATAAAACTGATATTTCACTCCCCCATTTATTGATTCTCCTCCCCATGGCCTCATACACACTATTGGGTAGATTCAGTAAGAGTTAAGCCGACCTAACTCAGAATCTACGCCGACCTATGTTTAAGCGTATGCTCAAACAGAGATACGCTTAAACATATCTAAAATACGACGGCTTGCGCCGTCCTATCTTAGATTGCAATATTTCGGATGGCCGCTAGGTGGTGCTTCCATTGCGGTCGGCGTAGAATATGTAAATGAGGAGATAAGCCGATTCACGAATGTACGCCCGGCCGACGCAGTACATTTACGCCGTTTACGTAAGAGATAGGCCGCCTAAAGTTATTCCATCAAATAGATGGAATAGTAATGTTAAGTATGGCCGCCGTTCCTGCTTCGAGATTCGAAATGTTTGCGTAACTCGTCAGCGAATTACGTTGTTTACGTCCACGTCAAAATCAATAGGCCCGTGCGGCGTACTAAGCCGCAATGCACACTGGGAAATGTAGGCACCCGGCGCATGTGCAGTTACAAAAGGAACGTGAAAAATGTGAGGTCAAGCACAATAAGCATACAACACGCCCCCCTAACACACATTTGAATTAAGCGCCCTTACGCCCGCCGATTTAGGCTACGCCGCCGTAACTTAGCAGGCAAGTACATTGTGAATCATGTACTTGCCTCGCAAACTTACGGTGCCGTAGCTTAAATTCCTTAAGCTACGCCGACGCAAATCTAATGACCTTTTTACAGGTGTTTGACAGCTGCAGTGTGCATGAGGCCTAAATAATAAAACTGTGAAAGTGTCTGGGGGGGGGGCCGCCTTGCTATTATCTCTGCCGCGCCCACAAGGCCAGAAACTGTTACAGGGAGATCTCCGCGGGGGGGAGAGACAACTATTATTGGGGGGGGGGGGGGGGGGCTGGGGGATTCAAACAAGTTGCATACTAAAGCCGGCCATAGATGGATCGCTGATCCATCTATGGGCAGGCTGGTTGTACTGATCAACTTCAGTACAACCAGCCTGTTGTGTTTTTTTTTCTTTTGATCAATAGCGCTGTGACTGTGTTGAATCAAGCAAATCTTTTTGGCTGCAGGAAAGAAAATTGTATAATGTATGGTCTGTTTTATATAAAAGACCAATGGATGATTCAGTTTTAGGTGGAGTTGTCCTTTTACCTAACAAACCATTGTTCTACAAAGGGCTGTGTACTTGAGCACTTAGGAGGAGGCTGGTGTCTGGTGGATGAGGGTTTGTATTAAACTGGGGGGGGGGGGGCATTTATAATGATTTTTAGTGCGCCCCCCCCCCACCCCAGATTTGTGTCTTCGGATGCCGATTTGGCTCGTTTCCTGCTGCTTATTATACGTTTTAATGCACTTCTGAGAATGTAAAGTATTGAACTTGTTCTGGGGTTCTTCTGGATGGTTCTCCACTCCACATTGTGGGGGGAGAAAAAAAAACATGAATCTCACTTTAATATGTAATGAGGGCGGAGCTAAATTAATTATGGAAAACCTTTTATAATAAGCACTCCGCCCTCTGGATCTTCTTCTTGGTGTATCTATTACTCACCTCTCACTTTTCTATGGGCTGGAATTGCCCCAACTCTGCACTGCCGTTCTTATTGGGGGATGACCCCCCCCACCGACCCACCCACACTAGTGCTACTGACCTGTCACAGGGTTCGATTTTAGAGGTCACATTTTTAGTTTTTTTGTATTACTAAAATTTGCTTACATTTCTGTACTTTTTTTGTTGTTTGTTTCTAAAGCAATAAAATATTTGCCAATCATCCTGTGGCTTCTCTCCTGTTTTTATTAATTTTTTTATTTAACCTCTTCAGCCCTGGACCATTTGGCTGGCCAATGGCCACTTTTTGCGATTCGGCACTGCGTTGCTTTAACTGACAATTGCGCGGTTGTGCGACGTGGTTCCCAAACGTCTTTTTTTTTTTCTCTCACAAATAGAGCTTTCTTTTGGTGGTATTTGATCACCGGCTTTCACACTGAGGCGATGCGCTGGCGGGAGACAAAAAAAATCAACTGTCAGCAGCATCTTTGGAGCGGTGAGAGGAGCGGCGTGTATACCGCTCCTTCCCATTGAAAACAATGGGAAACTGCGGCAATGCGCCTCTATAGAGGCGCATTGCGGGCGGTATTAACCCTTTATCAGCCGCTAGCGGGGGTTAATACCGCACTGCTAGCGGCCGATTCCCGCAGCAATCCCGGCGGTAGAGCGCCGCAATTTTTAGCAGCGATATGCGGCTACAGGTCCAATGTGAAAGGGGCCTTTACGCGTGTCTCTTCCTAACATGGCACAAAACACCATAACAGTACAGGAAGAAGGCCAATCACACTTAAATAAAGATTTTATTTAAATTGCAAATACAAAAAAGATACAATTTATGTTGAGAATATCTGGCACTGGGTTTGTAAGTCATGACTGTGCGTAGGAGAGAAAATCTGCTAAATTTTTATATAAAAAAAAAAAACATGGAAATCGGGAACAGCAAAGTCTGTATAAATGGGAATGTCGCATCTAAAAATTATATTCAGCTCAATATTACAATATCTGAAAGAATCCCTCCATGTTCCCCGGACAAACACTGATTATCAGCAACACAGACAGTTCTGCTTTCATACAACCTCATCATTATTTACAAGACAATCTGATTGCAGAATAAAAACAAAATCCTCGCATACCGTTACAGACGCTCTCATCATCATCCATCTACATCCCCCCCTCCCCCCAAAGTCTATTCACAGTAGATTACTTGCAGCGTTGCCATCATATCATCTTCATCACTTTATTGATCCAATCCACATATAGAGAGACCCGTGTGAAGACCCCCGGAACGTTCCTCTTTCCGCAGCCACGAGCCGGGATAATCACCCCCTCCAACACCCAGCAGTCATGGGTCAGACATGCCAAGGGGCCTCCGTAATCCCCCTGAAAGAAGCAGAAGGACGAGGATGACAAAATATTAACAACTACTTTTACAAAGCCATCCACAACTCTCCCCCCCAGCTACATCACTGACCCAGTCTCAATGTACCGACCTAGAAATGTCCCAACATACCAACCTAGTAATATACCGACCCAGTCCCAACATACCGACCTGTTATATACCAACATAGTCTCAACTTATCAACCCAGTCTCAAAATGCCAACCTAATCTTTCTCTTCGTTCTTCTCAAGACCAGAAAAACAAGGCGCTTCCAACTGCAGAAATATAAAACTTTTAATATCCCCTAAAGGGGTTAAAAATACTTACAAGATGGTGGATGAAGCAGGCATGTAGCAGGTAAGTGTATCCAGAAGATGCTCCAGTGGCAGGGCAGTGCCAGTCTGATGATAAAGCTTCCAGGGAAGTCCACAAGATAACAGCCAATTTGTGCTGTGAGTGTTTAGGGAACACAATGGTGATGGAGACGGGATGATGTCAGAGGAAGCGAGACAAAAACCAGCATGGAACACAAACAGGAAGAGGGCAGGAAGTGTGTCATAGAGGCGGGACGCGTTTCAGAACAGCTCATTGGTTCCTTCTTCAGCCAGTGACCAGGCTCCATCACCATTGTGTTACCTAAACACTCACAGCACAAATTGGCTGTTATCTTGTGGACTTCAGTGGAAGCTTTATCATCAGACTGGGATTGCCCTGCCACTGGAACATCTTCTGGACACACTTACCTGCTACATGCCTGCTTCATCCACCATCTTGTAAGTGTTTTTAACCCCTTTAGGGGATATTAAAAGTTTTATATTTCTGCACTTAGAGGCGCCTTGTTTGTTTTTCTGTTCCCATTAGAGATCGCTTGTCTCCCTGAGTGCTGCCTAAAGTGTGTGAAGATGCTACCCTCTCCAACACAGACTTTATCTGTCAGGATTCAAATTTTTGGAGCGCCCTGGATATACACATTTTTCTGGTTCTTCTCAAGACCGCCTGCTCTCTAGCGCCCTCATCACCTCCAGGACTTTTCCAGAGCCTCTCCAATCCTATGGAACTCATTACCCAAACCTGTCCCATTATCTCCTACTCTATTAGCTTTTAGATAATCCCTGGAATCTCTCCTCTTCAGAGAAGCCTATCCTACCCACACCTAACAACTGTATGTTAATTTTCTCCATCTGATCATCCCGCCCCCATAGCTGTTACCTTTTGTTTCACTTGACCCTCCCTTCTAGGACTGCAAGCTCTAAAGAGCCGGGCCCTCTGATCCCTCTTGTATTAAATTGTATCTGTACTGTTTTCCCCCCCATGTTGCGCAAACTGTTGGCGCTACATATAGAATAATTATTATTAATATTGACAACACTTTATATTCCCCTCTCATCTTTCACAATGGATTTTAGGAGGCAATCAAATTCATGGCAACACCACGGCAACTTTTTTTTTTCTGGTCATCCACTAAGTGAGAAGAGGACCTTGGGTTTATGCTGCCACCTACAGGAAGATTGGCAAACAAACTGTAGGCCAGCCCATGATAATTCCGCCTACTTCCAGCATGCCTCAATTTTTGCTAGTGTCCTAGGAAGATGGACATCTACCCTGCAGCAACTAACTCATTTCTTCTTCTTTTGAAAAAAAAAAACCAACATCAATTGCAGCCACTGTGCCTATCAAACGCTGCCAGTTTGCCCCCTCAAATGCAGGCAGTTTCCCCATCAAGTGCAGCCAGTTTGTCCCCCCCCCCCCCCCCCCCCTGCCCGACACTTACCTTTCTCGGGTCAGCGCTGTCCTCCTCCACACTCCCTCCAAGTCCTGGATGTCTTCTCTGCTATGATTGGACGCCTGATAGGCATCCAATCACAGCACCTGTCGCTTCAGCCAATCAGGTGACCAGTAACCAGACCTGGTGCACCCGATTGACTGAGAGGCGGTTCAGTGTTAGGGAAGCGATCCCCTAACACAGCATTGTTTAACCTGGGAATGCACAGCCGTGCACTCACTGTTAAACCAATTGGAAGCCGATAAGAGCCCACAGGCTCTAATCAGGCACTTCCAAAACACACCCACCACTGTAATTCAGATGGCCGCTCAACAAGGGGCCGGACACCTGAATAGTGGGCTGCAGCAGCGACAATAGATTCATGCACTGTATGAATCTATCTAGTGTTGAGAGAGAGGGGCGGTGCTCCTGCGCCCACTATGGATGCGCCGCCACTGGTCAGGACAGAAATTTAAGCTGCCATTTCTAATGATGAAGGCCCCAAGGTCATCGTCCTCCTCCTCCTGGTTTGGCTTAGGGATTCAATCGCCTGTATGCATATCCGGTGTCAGGATGCTTCGTTGGCTGCATGCTTGTTCCAGGTCGCAGACTACTTCGCGAAGCCTGGAATCAGAATGACAAGCCTGGAACTTGCACCTTCTAAAGCAAGTCAGCCAAAGCCGGTCTTCTGCCAACCTCCCTTTAGTTCTTTATCTCTGGTGTCTAGAACCAACCTCACAGGCTCCAACCTCGATGGGCAATGGCCTGGTGCAGATCTCACTGTCTTGTGCACGGATCTTGGTGCTCCCCTGGTTACATTCCTCGTTGCTGATTATTTCAAAGCGGGCCACCTTCAGGACGTTCTCGTTTCCCGTACCTGGGAGAAAACAACACAGACAATGTATGAGAAAGGGATGGCATTATGGATCTTGTACAATAAAAGCTAACCCCCCCCCCGAGCCCCAGAGATGACTGTGTACAATGCGACTCACCTTGCGTGTCCCCCCAGCCTGCGATCTCACACTTGGTTTCAGAAGGAACAATATATCGCTCTGGCGGGAGACAGATCAGAGCCACCCGGGAGTTCAGGGTGACGGGTCTAGAGAGAGACAGGGGAGATCAGATTAGACAGACTGCAGACTCAGTACATGGCGATAGGCTTATCACCTCCGTGCGGACTAATTCTAGGCTGCACTACTCAGTGGTTCACTAACAGGACCAAGTAAGCAGCCACTGGAATTAAGATTCCTGAGCTGCAGAGACAATTGCAACTCCCATATTCTTATTCTGATGCGTTTCCTTTAAAAAACGAAATTGGGGGGAAAAAAAAAACAATAAAAATAAAAAGTGTAGTAAAGATCCCCCCCCCCCAGTCTTACTGCCCCAGGCGGCTCAGTCTTCAAATCAAACAGCCCTGACTGCCTTTCCAAATCGCCCCATGCTGTGACACACTGCAGTATAAAAGGAGCCCCACAGAGCCGAACGTTGTTATTCTGCCTCTGACAATTGTTACAATTAGTTCTGCTGTGGGAATTCTCAGCACATGAAGTTTCAGACCCAATTAAAATGGAGAGCGAGTTCTCGTTGCCCCGAGGTAGAAACCAAAACTGAAAGTTTCTGAAGACCAAAATTATACTTGAAAACAGGAGCCAGAATGAACAGACATGACACAGTTGGCAATTACCATCTGGAAGTGGCAGCTGGTGGTATATTTTTTGTAGGGGGGGCGACAAACAACCTAACTGCCGCCAACATCCCCCCCCCCCCAGCCTGTCACTAGCCCCGCACTTGCCCCATCTAGGTCACGGGCAGCGCTTCCTCCTCTTGGTGCTTCACAGCGGCTTTCCTTGCATCTCCGCATTGGTGGCCAATAGGATCGATTCTCCTCTCGGCCAATCAGGTGTCTCAGGACCAGCTTCCCGATTGGCCTGGGAGGAGAAGAATCAGGAAGACAATAGAGGATATCGATTCGCTATTGTCGCACAACTGGGTAGCCTCTGCGCCCCGAGCTCACCCTTTTTTTGAAGCCTAATAGAGCCTCATCTCTAAGAACCCCAACCAAGAACCCCCACCCAACCCAATTAGGAACCCCAGCCCAACATTCAACCCAATTAGGAACACCAACCCAACTAGGACCATCAACTCAAAACAACACTAATCCTAACTAGAAACCCCAACCCAATGTAACTAGGAAGCCAAAGCCAACAATCATCCCAACTAGGAAACCCAAACCAATGTAACTAAGAAGGCAAAGCCAACAATCATCCCAACTAGGAAACCCAAACCAACGCAACTAGAAACCCAAAGCTAACACTCAACCTAACCAGGAACCCGACTCAGAACTCAACTAAAAATCTCAACCCAAACACTCCAATTATGAACCCCAAATTTATAATATGAGCATAGACATTTATGTCCGTGCTAAAACTATATTTTGTCAGAGTCAACATACTTCAAGTAACTAGTGTATAAAAGAAAATGCCTAAGCCAAAATATGGACAGCTGTCGGCTAATTTGCCAGCTCCCATCTCTCCACAGTGACTCACATGTTGATGAACCCCCGTTTGTCAGTCCTGCCTGCTTAAGATGTCCAGTTCAGTTGCCCTCTGCCTTCACCTTGGTCAACATCACAGAAACGTTCTCCTGCGTTCCTGTTGAAGACTTGCTTGGCCGGCATCCCTTCTGGCTCCCGCTTGCTGTTGTACACGTTCGTCTCTGACTCTCTGACATTTGGCTTGGCTGACTATCCGATCCGGTTCCTGAACTCTGGCTATGTTGCGACTACGCTTACTCTATCTTTGAGTGTGATTTAACTGTACTTCTGTCTCGGTCTGATTCATGGTTTCTGACAACAACATAAGAAAAACATCTGAGCCACAGAGACGAGCACTAAGACCGCTTTTTCTCACCTCTCTAGTTTCAGCATCACCAGGCTTGAGGCAGCGGGCCCACACATGATCTTACTGATTGGTACAGACTGTTTGTCCGGGTCATTGGGTCCCGGGTTGACATAGAGCGTTCCCACCATAGCGTGATATCCGGAAAGATCGGCATCACTGCAGGAGAGAGAGAGAGAGAACTGAGCACTGGACAGTATGCAGCCCATCATACACTTCTCTGTTATACGTCCTGAAACTTCTTACCATGAAGAAAAACACTGGCGAGTGCTGATCACCCAATCTTCCTTCACCAAGGACCCCCCACAGAAATGGTCTCCTTGTCTGAATGGAGTAAAAAAAAAAAAAAAAAAAACATAAAGTGCCAATCTCGGTGACCAGGAACTGGGTTCTCAATGGCTTTTTTCAATTTCCCCCCTCACCTGTTCCGTAGGCTCACGGTCCAGGGCGAGTTTCCCGGTAAACCACCGACTATGCGGGCTTTCTTGGTGGGAGAATTTTCAACTCTTTTGCCACACGAGTCAAACGCTATACTCTCTGCAGGGACACAAAGACCACCCCCCACCAGTCACACACAGTCTACTTGTTCATGTTAAAAATAAAATGAAGGTTGGGAGACGCCATGGGGCGTCCGCTAAAATTTTTTCAGGGAGGGGCGCTTTGGCAGCAGCGATACACAGACGCATTTAACCCTTTCTTCAAATGCTAGCGGAGGTTAAAAGCGCCCAGCTAGCGGCCGAATAGCGCAGCTAAAACAATGCCGCTTTACCGATAACGCGGCCAGCTGGCAGTGTGAAATAGCTCTTGAGATAATTCAGCTTCACTCCATACCCATATAAATATAGCCTAGAGAATGACAGACCCCCCTTCAGCACAGATGGACCCCACCCTTCAGCACAGACCCCCCCCCCCCTTCAGCACAGACCCCTCCATTCAGCACAGATGGATCCCCTTTAAGCACAGATCCCCCCTTCAGCACAGATGGACCCCCCATCCCATTCACAACCTCAGATCAGCCATTAGCGTGGCATAGGCACAGCAGGTTCCCTCCCCTTGTGTACACATAAACACTGGAGGGGGAGGCAGCTTCACTCTGCTCGCTGTGCCTGTGTGACATCTGGCCCTGGACCGCTCAGGCAGCCCGCAGCCGCAAAACTCTTCAACACCTTCTCGATTTTCTAGGGGGGGGTCAATTGCCCCCCCTTGCCCTATGGAGCGGGCGCCCATGGGAGACGCCCAATTTATCCAAAGAAAAAATAATCATCATCCTAACGGTTCAAATGTCAATGGATAACAGTTATGATGGAGCTGGATCAGATGACGATTTGTGATGGTTGTAGTAGATTCATGTTGTGGGTCAGTGATTCAATCAAAGGCGGCTCATAGAGAAGAATGGACCCCCCCCCCCATGGTGAAAGACTTTCATAATTGAGAGCATTGAAGAAGAGTGGGAAAGCCAAATGCAAAAAAAAGGTTCTTAAGGGATATTAAGAATTTTGCCCCTTTTATTTGCTCAAAATATCCATAACGTACCAACACGTTTCAGGGTCAAGGCCCCTTTCTTCAGGTATGTGGTTGGCATACTATAGATGCCCACACAGTATGTGCCAGTTCTGCTCCAAAATCTGCACAAACCCTGGAATAAGGGTGCACTTAAAGGCCCTTTTCACACTGGGTACGCAGGCGGGAAAGCACCGCTATTTTAAGTGGCGCTTCAACGTCAATTTTTCGGCGCTATTCAGCCGATAGCGGGGCGCTTTTACCCCCTGCTAGCGGCCGAGAAAGGGTAAAAAAAACACAGCAAAGTGGCTCTGCAGAGGCGCTATGCCGGCGGTATAGCCGCGGTGCCCCATTCATTTCAATGGGCAGGAACAGTGGAGGAGTGGTATACACATCGCTCCTTCACCACTCCAAAGATGCGGCTAGCAGGAAAAATTTTACCGTCCTGCTAGCGCACTGCTCCAGTGTGGAAGCCCTCGGGGCTTTCACATCGGAGAGACAGCAGTGGCTGTTTCAGGTCGCTTTGCAGGCGCCATTTATAGCGTTACAGCGCCTGCAAAGCGCCCCAGTGGGAAAGGGGCCTTAGACCCCCAAGACAATTTTGAAACGTTTTATAGAGAGGTCAAATCTCTAAACCTCTCATCTGTAAACCTTACGCCACCATCCTTAGATCAATGTCTGGCCAATAGGGGAAACTGGCTGGGATCTCCCGTGTACACAGCCCCCTCCACAAAAACATTTGAAGAGGGAATTCATTTTTTGGTTACATACAAGGTGGGTTTTCCTACCTCTATTAGGAAGAATTTCAAAGTCTATTGAGCACAATCGGAGGGTCTTACCTGCTTCTTTTAGATTGCTGGCAGGCCCTTCATCTGTCAAGAGAAAACAAAAAAATCAGGAGACAATTACTAAGCAAATCGTCGCAGCGACTAGCGTTACCAGCGTGGCCGCCGTGTGCGCGACTCTTACCGCAAGGTTTGATGGCGCAGTAATCAAAGGGTGTTTTGGGGTCCTTGGTGTAACACCAGGGGCCATGACTGTCACCATCTGGATTCCGGCAATAGTTTTCCTGCAGAGTCTCTCCAAAGCTAAACCTGGATGCAAGAAGCAAAGTCTCAGTCTATTATATCAGATTTTTTTATTTTTTTTTAACCACTTAAGACCCGGACCTTTAGGCAGCTAAAGGCCCAGGCCAGGTTTTGCCATTCGGCACTGCGTCGCTTTAACAGACAATTGCGCGGTCGTGCGACGTGGCTCCCAAACAAAAGTGGCGTCCTTTTTTTCCCACAAATAGAGATTTCTTTTGGTGGCATTTGATCACCTCTGCGGTTTTTATTTTTTGCGCTATAAACAAAAATAGAGCGACAGTTTTGAAAAAAAATTCAATATTTTTTACTTTTTTCTATAACAAATATCCCCCAAAAATATATAAAAAAAACCATTTTTTTCCTCAGTTTAGGCGGATACGTATTCTTCTACCTATTTTTGGTTAAAAAAAATCACAATAAGCGTTTATCGGTTGGTTTGCGCAAAATTTATAGCATTTACAAAATAGGGGATAGTTTTATTGCATTTTTCTAATTTTTTTTTTTTTTTACTACTAATGGCGGCGATCAGCGATTTTTTTCGTGACTGCGACATTATGGCGGACACTTCGGACAATTTTGACACATTTTTGGGACCATTGTCATTTTCACAGCAAAAAATGCATTTAAATTGCATTGTTTATTGTGAAAATGACAGTTGCAGTTTGGGAGTTAACCACAGGTGGCGCTGAAGGGGTTATGTTTCACCTAGTGTGTGTTTACAACTGTAGGGGGGGTGTGGCTGTAGGAGTGACGTCATCGATTGGGTCTCCCTATAAAGGGGATGACACGATCGATGCAGCCGCCACAGTGAAGCACGGGAAAGCCGTTTTTTCACGCGGCTCTCCCCGTTCTTCAGTTCCGGGGAGCGATCGTGGGACCCCAGCGGCGATCGGGTCCGCGGGTCTCGGAGCTTCGGACCGGGTTGCAGGCGCGCGCCCACGACCCACGGCTGGGTAGATGTAAACGACGTGCCGGTACGTCGATCTGCCCAGCCGTGTCATTCTGCCGACGTATATCGTCGTGCGGCGGTCGTTAAGTGGTTAAACAAATCTATTATCTATAATAGAATCTGCATTGTATTCATCTGTTGGAGACTGTCCCAATATTCACACTCCGCTGATTTTTTTGTCTCTTGTCCAGACTTTGGACGTTTACAATGTTGGACATACTGAATATCTTTGGCTTTCTCACTCCAGTTGCGGCACGGAAGCCCCTTCCTGGTCCTGCTGGCAGGTCCGTTGTAGGTTTCCCCATTCCCGTGGTAGCAGCCTGCGTATAAAAAGAGGAAATCACTCAATGGAGAAGGAAAGATCAGTGACCAACAAATACAACGCGAGTCTCATTACAGCATGAAAGAGAAGCTTCACATTAAGTCACTTAGGCTAGGGTGACCAGACCTTCCCGGGTTTCCGGGGACAGTCCCCGGATGAGGACACTGTCCCCGGAGCCAGTCTGTCCCCAGATTGCAGTGGCATGAAGGGGGGGCATCTAGTACTCTGGCCCCGGGTGCAACATTTGGGGGGCGCAAAATCATTACTGTGCCCCCCCCTCCCCAAGTGTGCTGTGCTGCCCCCCCGCACCCAGGAACTTCTATAGTCTAGTCCGTCCCCCATGATCCCTCTGGTGCGGGCAGCAAGTGTGTGTGTGAGAATGGCGGAGGGCAGGGGTGGTGCAGAGCGTACGGCGACTATTGGAGAAGCTCTTGGCAGGTGATACAGAGGAGCGGCTGGGTGTCGGGAACAGTACCTGGTGCTGGGGAGGGCCCTGCTATGA
>NC_053495.1:7021314-7083814 GCF_905171775.1 Rana temporaria | reverse complement strand
TGACACACTCCACCCACATCATCACACAATGGGTGCGAACGAGCCCCCCTCAATCCACATCTTAGACAGACTTTCTGACTCCGTGATAAGCTATTCTCACCTGCTACACAATACACATTCCTTTAGTGAACATAAGTCAGACGTCTGACCTTTAGAGTGTGTTAACTCACAACACATATTATCATCAATAGAACTTTCACACAATACAGGGTTAGTTAGCATAGCACCATGAAATATCTTTGGAGCCAGGCTTAATTAACACAATAGACAATAGAATGCAAACACAGCAATCTTTCATCACTACAGCCAGGTAGCTGGAGGTGATTAACATCAATTAACATCTTAACAGTCTATGTTCCATATTGAAGGAGACACTCTATTGACCTGTTGTGTTCAGAAGGAACAACTTGTAATATTTCAAGATATCCTGCAATACACGAATTATCATTACTGTCCCATCTCATGTAATCCATGATATCATTTCTCAGTCATCCTATGCCCCTAGTGGACATAGGATGACCCTAGTCATTGGTGAAGCTGACACAGGAGTACCCCACATCCTTCAAGCGCCTCTGGGTCCCACGGGCCGTACCGTTAACCCCCCCCCCCCCCCCCCAAGCCACACGATTAGAGCCTGAGGCTCCAATTGGCTTGAAAAATGTTGGGCTCTTGTTTACAATTGATTGATAAATATTGTACCATGGATATAATATCCCTTTGTTGGGACCTTCTTTTCCACCTTATGTTGCACTAATCTGTTGAATTTCCATTTCTACCAATGAAAACTTTGTAAAAGAAAAAAAAGGTTGGGCTCGTGGCGCCCAGAACCCACCCACTTGCGACGATAGCGAATCAATATTCGCTATCGTCTTCCAGCTTCTCCTCCCGGCCAATCAGATTGGCCCAGGAGGAGAAACAGAGGAAGCCACGGCCTCTTATGACCGGCTCAGTTTGGACGTACGCGGTTCTGCGTGTTATAGAAAATAAAGGATCTGATCTGATTTTAGGAAAATCCCTCACAGTGATTACATGGTGGAGCACAGGGTGGAAACGTTTTTAAATTTACAAATGTCCCATATGGCTCCTCATCTTACTTTTCTGGGTTATATGGATGGGGATGAGGGCTCTGAAGGTCCCACCGCTGACATTCCCTCCCCGACTCCGTCCGATCCAGCGAGCCGCGGTAATCTTCACCGTTACAGTTCAGACACACGGCTGTGAAATACAAGATGGCGTCAGGTAGGAGTGCGCACAAGATTCTTATGTGGTAACAAACCATCATAGGGAAGAATTTCCTCCGACACCATTACTGAAACCACTTCCATAAGCTGATCCTCCACCTTACTCCACACCCTATTCACACCCCCACCCAGCTCTAACCCCCTCCTCACACCCCCACCCACTCTCACCCCTTCTCACACCCTTTACCCCCTCCTCACACACCCACCCATCGTTCGCCCCCACACACCCCACCTGGCTCTCGCCCTCCTCACCCCCCCACCCACCTTGCTCTAACCCTCCTCACACCCTCACCCGTCTCTCACCGCCTCCTACCACCACCTGCTCTCCTCCCCCCCCCATGTGGCTCTCACCCCCACCCGCTCTCCCCCCTCCTAGCACTCACCCCCTCCTGACACCCCCACCAGCACTCACCCCCTCCTGACACCCCCACCCGCACTCACCCCCTCCTGACACCCCCACTCACCCCCTCCTGACACCCCCACCCGCACTCACCCCCTCCTGACACCCCCACCAGCACTCACCCCCCCACCCGGCTCCCACCCCCCACCCGGCACTCACCCCCCACCCAGCACTCACCCCCCACCCAGCACTCACCCCCCACCCAGCACTCACCCCCTCCTGACACCCCCACCAGCACTCACCCCCTCCTGACACCCCCACCCGCTCTCACCCCCACCCAGCACTCACCCCCACCCAGCACACACCCCCACCCCCTCCTGACACCCCCACCAGCACTCACCCCTACCCGCACTAACCCCCTCCTCACACCCCCACCCAGCTCTCACCCCCACCCTCATACCCCCAGCTGGCTCTCACCTCCTCCTCTTCACACCCCCACCTGGCTCCTCCTCCTCACACCCCCACCCACTCTCACCCCCTCCTGGCTCTCACCCCATCTTCACACCCCCACGGGCTCTCACCCTCTTCACACTTCTTGATTCCGCAGGATTGGTATCTCACGTTCTTGTCGGTGGTGTAACACCAGGGGCCCTTGTCGTCCTTGTCCGGGTTTCGGCAATAATTCTCATCCAGCCCATTCTGAGCATTGGGAAAGTATCTGCACAAAGTAATGAAAGTACAATCAAAGATGTATAGGGGGAGAGGCTTCACAAAGGGGAGGGGCATAAACAAAAAGAGAGGGAAAGAATAAAAAGAAAAAAAAAATGATTGGGGGGATATAGCGGAACTGGACACAAAGTGGGGGAGATATGTAGGGGAGGGGGCTCCACACCGAAAGCATCTTCCCGAAAGGGAAGGGGAACTAAAAAGCCACACATTGAGGGGGAGGAGCTCAACATACATGGGGAGGAGCCACAGAGGGAAGAGATGCAATATATAGGGGGCCGAGGCACCCATAGGGAGGGACATAAAAACCCCAGACTGAGGGAAGGGGCTAAATATATAGGGGAGGAGTTGCAAAAATTGCACACAAAAAGGGAGGAGCTAGATATAGGTATTGAAGGAGCTGTACACAGAGGGAAGGGAAGAGAAAGAGTGGGGGGAGCCATGCAGAGGGGAGGAACAAAAGGGCACAGAGAAGCTGCACCCCGAGGTGCAGACACCGGAGTAGAACGGTCACTCACTTGTGTTCATGCGGAAATTTTAGTTTCCAGTGTTGGCAGGTTTTCCCTTTCACGGTCTGAGAGGTCATTCCACGATATGTTGACCCATCCCCCACCACACATTCCCGAACATAATCTGGAAAAAAATTTACAGAAATTAATACATAGTACAAATGTTAAGCGGCGCCCTCTACCCACCACACAAGGCAAGCGGTGCGCGCCCCCTACTCACCACACAAGGCAAGCGGTGCGCGCCCCCTACCCACCACACAAGGCAAGCGGTGCCCCCTATCAACCACACAAGGCAAGCGATGCCCCCTATCAACCACACAAGGCAAGCGGTGCCCTCTACCCACCACCCAAGGCAAGCGGCGCCCTCTACCCACCACCCAAGGCAAGCGGCGCCCTCTACCCACCACCCAAGGCAAACGGTGCCCTCTACCAACCACACAAGGCAAGCGGTGCCCTCTACCAACCACACAAGGCAAGCGGTGCCCCCTATCAACCACACAAGGCAAGTGGTGCCCACTATCAACCACACAAGACAAGTGGTGCCCTCTACCCACCACACAAGGCAAGTGGTGCCCTCTACCCACCACAAAAACAGACAAGTTACCCTTTTTCTGGTAGACATCATAGTTGACATTCTTGGTCATGGTGACGAGGAGGGAATTTTGTGTCCATGGCAGCAGGCGGCAGCTGAGAGTCTTCAGGTTGTAATCAAATGATCTGCAACACGCGGGAATCACATTAGTATTGTAGATCGGACTCTGTAAACACAGAAACCAGACTTCTGTGTTTACAAGTGATTGTGGTGAGCAGCCCCTCCAAGGGTCTGAGTCAGAGGTGGTGGAACTCAGTTCCCCCAAGTTCCCCCTGAAAAAGCCCTGGATATCAGATATTCCAACCGCCAACAAGCACAAAACAAGACGATACTTGTTTAGTTGCTGAACATGAACTCTTTATTAGAACCAAAATACAAGTCTTATATACAGTTGAAGAGGAGGTTCTGCCCTCCTGCTCATATTACTCTAATAATACACCGGTAACCAGAAACATAAATTAACATGAGCCAATTAACTAAACCCTTAACCACTTCATTACTGGGCACTTAAACCCCCTTCCTGCCCTGACCAATTTTCAGCACTGACGCATTTTGAATGATAATTGCGCGGTCATACAACACTGTACCGAAATTATATTTTTATAATTTTTTTCACACAAATAAAGCTTTCTTTTGGTGGTATTTGATTACCTCTGCGGTTTTTATTTTTTGCGCTATATACAAAAAAAAGACACCAAGCTTCCCAGAGTAGATTATACATTATCATAAGTATAAACACAGGACACCTTCACACAATAGCAGGAGCTCCAGCAGGAGTCGGCCCGTCTCCTGCATTGTACAGAGGCCAATGTGATCAGCTCTCTAAACTAACATGTTGAGTTCAGAGATCCTGGGAGATATTGTGGATAAATATGACTGTCCCATTTTAAGTAATCCAAGATATATTTTCTCAGTCACCCTTTGCCATCCGGGCACAGGGTGGCTTAGACATAAGAGGTGCATGGGGAGCTGAAATCAGGGTTTCCCAACCTTTCCAAGGGATTATGGGTTCCACGGGCCCTCCCGTCACAGGGAGTATCAGCATGCCCCTACCTGCACCCCATTTCTACACACTGACAGACTGGGTGTCACAGAAGGCACCTAACTTCTCCAAGCACCATCTTCTTCTGTACCAAAACAATGTGGGGTACAATGGCCACCTACCAGCACCCACCTCTCATACACTAAGCGCACCTAGACACACTCAGCACCCCCTTCTTATACATTGCTAAAAACGGGGTACGGTGGGCACCTACCTGCAGTCCAGCAGATCAGAACATTTCTTGGCACACACATGAACGTCTCCTTTGACCTCCTCCTTCACGTTTTCCTCGTTGGGGTGCACCAGCTCTGTGGCTTTGGATCGCTGATAGTCGTTGATCGGACTGCGCTGAGCTGAGAGACGACAGAAAACCCAAAATTCTAAAATTTGTATACCAACCACACAGGTTCTTATTGTATCTAGACAGGAAATGGCTGCAAAGGTCGCAAAGTTCAAGGGGCCCGAATACTTTCGCAAGGCACTGTATATATAAATTATATTATTATTATTATTATATTATTTTTAATAATACAGAGCAAACTAAATGCCATCCATTTTTATATAAATAAATATATAAATAGGTGACATTTAGTTTGCTCTGTATAATTATATATTTATAAAATCAAATTGCTAGATTCAGCAATGATTTACGCCGGCGTATCCATAGATACGCCGCGTAAATTCAAAGCTGCGCCGGCGTATCTTCTTTCTGTATTCAGAAAGCAAGATACGCCGACATTACCCTAAGATCCGACTGGCGTAAGTCTCTTACGCCGTCGTATCTTAGGGTGCATATTAACGCTGGCCGCTAGGTGGCGCTTCCGTCGTTTTCGGCGTAGAGTATGCAAATTACCTAGTTACGCCGATCCACAAACGTACGTGCGCCCGGCGGTAGTTTTTTTTACGTCGTTTGCGTAAGGCTTTTTCGGCGCAACGTTGCTCCTGCTTCTATGAGGCGCACGCAACGTTAAGTATGGACGTCGTTCCCGCTTCGATTTTTGAATTTTTTACGTCGTTTGCGTAAGTCGTTCGCGAATAGGGCTGGACGTAATTTACGCTCACGTCGAAACCAATACGCCGTTGCGGCGTACTTGGGAGCAATGCACACTGGGATATGTACACGGACGGCGCATGCGCCGTTCGTAAAAAACGTCAATCACGTCAGGTCATCACACATTAACATAAAACACGTCCCCCCCTTCCACATTTGAATTAGGCGGGCTTACGCCGGCCCCATTTACGCTACGCCGCCGCAACTTACGGAGCAAGTGCTTTGTGAATACTGCACTTGCTCCGGCGTAGCGTAAATAACATACGCTACGCCCGCACAATTGTACGTCTCCCTACCTAAATCTAGCCCAAAATGTATATATATATATATATATATATATATATATATATATACATACATACACATACACATACATACACACACACACATACACATATACACACACATTTATTACACAATATATAATTATACAGAGCAAACTGTTACCTATTTATTTATATAAAAATGGATGGCATTTAGTTTGCTCTGTATAATTAATATATATATTTTTTTATAATAATAATATATATTTTATTATTTTAATAATAATTATACAGAGCAAACTAAATGCCATCCATTTTGGTTTACCTTCCTCTACATACCTGTAACCACCAGGGAGACGGTGAGCAGAGCGCAGAGTGCGGTCAGCATGTTGGCAGCGCGCGGTTTGGGAGCCGATCGTCCGGCAGAAGTTGATGATGCGCAGCCCACGCCGCCTCCTTTCCGCAAATATTTGTCCAGATAACAGGTTAACCCAATGGCGTGTCAGCGGAGCAGCTGGTTATTTGATAAAATAAATAAGTGTATGTATACGTGTTTATTAATAAAACAAAAAAAAAAAATTAAAAAAATAAATAAACACAGAAAACAAAAATCCAAAACGGCTTATTGCCCAGGTACACGCCAGCGTCACCTCACCCCCATCTGGCCAGGAACCGGTTACACAATTGGTTAATATCTAATCTTACTGCCTGAGGCCATGCGGGATGGGGGGCACCTAAGGGACAAGGCCAGCAGGGCGTCTGCGGGGGTGGGAGGGGGTGACGCCGCTCTCAGAATTAAGAAGAAGAAAAAAAAAAAAAAAAAAAGACCATTACCAGAGAATGCGGAACACTTCCCGGCAATGCTGGGGGTTGTAGTCCAGCTAGACAACAATGGATCAGGGCAGCGCGGCACTCGGGGGCCGAACTGGTTAACAATCTATGTCAACACAAAAGGGCTATTCTTGGTATCAGGACTTGTGACCCAATTCTGATCCAGGACCACAGACAAACAAATAATTACGGTCACAGGCTGACCGGCGGCCAAACGCCAGAAAAAGGGAAACCGCCCACAAATGATCCAAAAAAAAATGCGGGTCTAAATTTTTGGGAAATTCCAAAAAATGCAGCGAACAAGTTCTATGGAGGGTCCATTCAGACATTACTGTGATGCTGCACTACCGCGCATGCGCTAATGTGTGCTGCGGCACGGTTGGGCTACCAACGTGCTACAGAACACCAACGGTTCACGTTACCCGGGTCAAATGGGGCACATCCACAAATGTGGGGGGGGGGGGGGGGGGGGGGAAGGTACATTGGACTTTCAAAAATTAAAAGGGGACGCAACGCACCACCGTCAATGGTTAACACACAAAATCACACACAACACAATATGAACCTCGCTGTAGCAGAAAGGTAGTTACTATGTATACATTATATATACACACCGCGCAGATCTCATGTGCTGCGTCGCCCACGCGTCCTGATAATGGCCGCAGACCAGAACAGACCAGCCGGGGAGATCGGAAACACATTGTGCAACCACGGAAAACACAACCTGACTGATATCCGCTGGAGGACCCATCTGTCCAACATCTGCCGCTGGATGTTCTACACCAGTAATAGTCAACTTACTATATATAGCGAGACGCAAGCCCGGCCCCTGACACCACCAAAGGGGCCACACATGAATATTCAACAAATGTCATGCTACAGAGAGGGTCATAGACTGCGGACGCACTGCAGGAGAGGGTCACAGACTGCGGACGCGCTGCAGGCGAGGGTCAGAGACTGCGGACACGATACAGGAAAGGGTCACAGCCTGCGGGAGAGGGTCACAGACTGCGGACGCGCTGCAGGCGAGGGTCAGAGACTGCGGACACAATACAGGAAAGGGTCACAGACTGCAGGCGCGGGGCGGGAGAGGGTCACAGATTGCGGGGCGGGAGAGGGTCACAGACTGCGGACGCGGCGCAGGAAAGGGTCACAGACTGCGGACACGGGGCAGGCGAGGGTCAGAGACAGCGGACGCAGAAGAGGGTCACAGACTGCGGAAGCGGGAGAGGGTCACAGACTGCGGACGCGCTGCAGGCGAGGGTCAGAGACAGCGGACGCAGAAGAGGGTCACAGACTGCGGAAGCGGGAGAGGGTCACAGACTGCGGACGCGGCGCGGGAGAGGGTCATAGACTGCGGACGCGGGGCAGGAGAGGGTCACAGACTGCGGACGCGGGGCAGGAGAGGGTCACAGACTGCGGACGCTGCGCGGGAGAGGGTCACAGACTGCGGACGCGGCGCGGGAGAGGGTCACAGACTGCGGACGCGGGGCGGGAGAGGGTCACAGACTGCGGACGCGGGGCGGGAGAGGGTCACAGACTGCGGACGCGGGGCGGGAGAGGGTCACAGACTGCGGACGCGGGGCGGGAGAGGGTCACAGACTGCGGACGCGGGGCGGGAGAGGGTCACAGACTGCGGACGCGGGGCGGGAGAGGGTCACAGACTGCGGACGCGGGAGAGGGTTACAGACTGCGGACGCGGGGGGCGGGAGAGGGTCACAGACTGCGGACGCGGGGCGGGAGAGGATCACAGACTGCGGATATGATACAAGAGATGGTCAGAGACTGTAGACGTGATACAAGAGAGGGTCAGAGACTGCAGACGTGATACAAGAGAGGGTCAGAGACTGCAGACGTGATACAAGAGAGGGTCAGAGACTGCAGACGTGATACAAGAGAGGGTCACAGACTGCGGACGCGGGGCGGGAGAGGGTCACAGACTGCGGACGCGGGGCGGGAGAGGGTCACAGACTGCGGACGCGGGAGAGGGTCACAGACTGCGGACGCAGCGCGGGAGAGGGTCACAGACTGCGGACGCAGGAGAGGGTCACAGACTGCGGAAGAGGGTTTACAGACTGCGGGGTGGGAGAGGGTTACAGACTGCGGGGTGGGAGAGGGTCAGAGACTGCGGACGCGGCGCGGGAGAGGGTCACAGACTGCGGATATGATACAAGAGATGGTCAGAGACTGCAGACGTGATACAAGAGATGGTCAGAGACTGCAGACGTGATACAAGAGATGGTCAGAGACTGCAGACGTGATACAAGAGAGGGTCAGAGACTGCAGACGTGATACAAGAGAGGGTCAGAGACTGCAGACGTGATACAAGAGAGGGTCAGATACTGTGGGAGATTAGAGACACATTACAGGAGACTGTTAGAGATCACTGATATTACATCTCCTCTAGAAGTCCCTGTTTCCTCCTCGGTTCCCCCCCCCCCCCATATACTTTGTTACTTTGTATCAGTTTGTATTTCTTCCCCCCGAGATCCATCAGAAAAGTTTCCATAGAGAAGAGGGAGGGGGAGGTCAGAAAAAGTCTAATAAAGTAAATAATGAACGAAGAAATGATCTGATCGATCGGGGGCCCCGTGATCTGCCCGTGTGTGGCCCCCATACCTCGTACTTCGCTCCTCTCGGGCTCCGGAGACAATAAAGTATTTTGTTTGTTTGTTTCTCTTCAGCTGGTCGGAGGAGGGGGGGGGGAGGGGCCGATGATCATCTCCAGCTGTGTCCGGCGGGTCAGGTGACCTGGGGGGGGGGAGTAAAGGGTTAAATCCGGAGGGGGGGCTGCCAATCAGAGCACAGCCACTTCCACAGGGGATCAATAATACTTCCCCCAGGAACAATAATTAATGCCCCCCCACGGCCCAGGCACCCCCCCATCCTGTGCACCCCGCACATCAATCCTCAAGTGCACCCCCATAAACACCCCCCCCCCCCCCAAGAACAAAAAAATGATATTATAATATAATTTCCACCCCACCACCGATCTTCAGTGACCCCTGCCAATCGATAATCACTGTGCTCCCCTAATATTGATCCTCCGAGCACCCTCTATCCAGAATTAAGTGTGCACCCCTCATAAATCCTCAGTGCACCCCTCCCAATCAATAAGCGATAATTGACCTGTATTGGGGTGTACTATGCCCCTCTCCCGATAATTGACCTGTATTGGGGTGTACTGCGCCCCTCTCCCGATAATTGACCTGTATTGGGGTGTACTGCGCCCCTCTCCTGAGAATTCACCTGTATTGGGGTGTACTGCGCCCCTCTCCTGATGATTGACCTGTATTGGGGTGTACTGCGCCCCACTCCCAATAATTGACCTGTATTGGGGTGTACTGCGCCCCTCTCCCAATAATTGACCTGTATTGGGGTGTACTGCGCCCCTCTCCCGATAATTGACCTGTATTGGGGTGTACTGCGCCCCTCTCCCAATAATTGACCTGTATTGGGGTGTACTGCGCCCCTCTCCCGATAATTGACCTGTATTGGGGTGTACTGCGCCCTCTCCTAATAATTGACCTGTATTGGGGTGCACTGAGCCCCTCTCCTAATGATTGACCTGTATTGGGGTGTACTGCGCCCCTCCCGATAATTGACCTGTATTGGGGTGTACTGTGCAGTGCCCCTCTCCCGATAGTTGACCTGTATTGGGGTGTACTGCGCCCCTCTCCTGATAATTGACCTGTATTGGGGTGTACTGCTCCCCTCTTCCAATAATTGACCTGTATTGAGGTGTACTGCGCCCCTCTCCTGATAATTGACCTGTATTGGGGTGCACTGAGCCCCTCTCCTAATGATTGACCTGTATTGGGGTGTACTGCGCACCTCTCCCAATAATTGACCTGTATTGGGGTGTACTGCGCCCCTCTCCTAATAATTGACCTGTATTGGGGTGTACTGCACCCCTCTATTAATAATTGACCTGTATTGGGGTGTACTGCACCCCTCTATTAATAATTGACCTGTATTGGGGTGTACTGTGCCCCTCTCCTGATAATTGACCTGTATTGGGGTGTACTGCGCCCCTCTCCCAATAATTGACCTGTATTGGGGTGTACTGTGCCCCTCTCCCGATAATTTACCTGTATTGGGGTGTACTGTGCCCCTCTCCTGATAATTTACCTGTATTGGGGTGTACTGTGCCCCTCTCCTAATAATTGACCTGTATTGGGGTGTACTGCGCCCCTCTCCTGATAGTTGACCAGTATTGGGGTGTACTGCGCCCCTCTCCTGATAGTTGACCAGTATTGGGGTGAGTATTGTGACTCCCCTCTACCTGAAAGAGACATGTATTGGTACAAGTATGGTGACCCCATTGTGCCCCTCAGCTGGGAAGTGACCCATATTGGGGTGAGTATTGTAACCACACTGTGCCCCTTTGCTGGGAAGTGACCCGTATTGGGGTGAGTACTGTAAACACTCATTGTCTTCTGCTGGGAAGGAACCCATATTGGGGTGAGTATTGTGACCCTTATGCCCCTCTACTGGGAAGTGACCTGTACTGGGGAGAGTATATTGACCCTTTTTTTCCTTCAGTGGGAGGTGACCCTTATTGAGGTGAGTATTGTGACCCCCCCGCCGGAAAGCGACCTGTATTGGGGTAAGTATGGCAACCCAATTTTGCCCCTCGACTGGGAAGTGACCCATATTAAGGCGAGTATTTTACCCCTGCTGTGCCCCTCCACTGGGAAGTGACCTGTATTGGGGTGAGTATTGTGACCCTTCTGTGTCTTCTGTTGGAAAGTGACCCACATTGAGGTGAGTATGGGGAATCTGTTTTGCCCCCTCCACTGGGGGGTGAGCAATATTGGGGTGAGTATTGTGACCCTGTTATGCCCCTCTACTGAGAAGTTACCCATACTAGGATAAGTATTGCAACCCCTCAGTGCCCTCTGCCTGGAAGTGACCCATACTGGGGTGAGTATTGTGACCCCCACCGTTCCCCCCCACTGGGGTGAGTATTGTGACCCCCCCCCCACGTGGGTGAGTATTGTGACCCCACTGTGCCCCCCCCACTGGAAAGTGACCCATACTGGGGTGAGTATTGTGTCCCTGCTTTGCTCCTCCACTGGGAAGTGACCCATATCGGGGTGAATATTATGACCCCACTGTGCCTTCCACTGGGAAGTGACCCATACTGGGGTAAGCATTGTGACCCCACTTTACCCTCCACTGGGAAGTGACCCGTACTGGGGTAAGCATTGTGACCCCACTTTACCCTCCACTGGGAAGTGACCCGTACTGGGGTAAGTATTGTGACCCCACTGTGCCCCCCCACTGGGAAGTGACCCGTACTGGGGTAAGTATTGTGACCCCACTGTGCCCCCCCACTGGGAAGTGACCCGTACTGGGGTAAGCATTGTGACTCCACTGTGCCCCTCCACTGGAAAGTGACCCATATCGGGGTGAATATTATAACCCCACTGTGCCTTCCACTGGGAAGTGACCCGTACTGGGGTGAATATTGTGCCCCTCCACTGGGAAGTGACCCGTATTGGGGTGAATATTGTGACCCCCGCTGGGCACTCCCATTGGATTATTACCAATGACAATCCATTATAAAGGCCTGAATGTGTCCTGATCTCACCTCCTGTCACAGACTGGGAAGTGCCAGGAGCCAATCATTGCTGCCAGCCTAACACTGGGAACATACTTACAAGAAGCGAGAGGACACGTGACCTAATCTGGGTGGTGACGGCTCCTTTATGGTCCAATCACAGGCTGGGGGTGTGTCTGGGACCTGCTTGCGCTGTCTGGTAGGGGTTCCCGGGAATAATAAATCTTCCTGCAGTTCTGTCACCTTCTCAGGTGGGAACTAATTGTCCTCCCGGCCGGGACTGACAGCCAATCCCCATCCTCAACACAACAGCCCCAGTGGGGGCGGGGTAGATTAGAGGTGGGTGTGTTGGGGGAGTGGCAGTTGTAGGGAATCCCGCCCCTGTATAGGACAACCCCGCCCCTGTATATGAAAATCCCGCCCATCTGCTCCAGCAGGTCACATGACCAGCCACGTGGTGGTGGTGGAGGAGCCGGGTCACACCGCGGAGGAGCTGCTGCACTTCTGGTAAGCGGATGGAAGGGGCGGGGTCGCCTAGCACTCCTCCCTGTGCACTGTGGTGACGTCATGTGTGTGGGAGGGGTCCCACACTAAGAGCTGTCACCCCCTCCCCCCTCACACTGCCCATAGATGCTGCCTGTTCAGACCCTTCAGCTGGGGGTCATGTGATCAGTGCTGTGACCTCTGGTCACATGACCCGGTAAGTGTTGGTCTGTGCAGGACACAGATGTAGGCTCCGTTCACGCGCGCGGGTGCGACAGAGCGCTTGCGTTTCCATGTACTGCGCACGTTGGTCTAACGCATGAGAAACGCACAAGAAAAGGTTCCTGATCCTTATGAGAAATATCTCCACGCCAAATCGGTACTGCGGCACTGTGCGTTTTGTGGCGTCCGTGAAAACCCGCGTATTAGCGGATGTGTGCGGCGGGGGGCGCGTTTTGTGCGTTTGCGGGATAGCGGGCGGTTTTGCACACGTTATCACAACGCACAAGTGTGACTATAATTCAGGTGGAGTTCTGCTGAAGTCGCTATAAAGTAGAACTCCATTCACCTTATTATTCACCTCATCATTCACCCCCCCCCATTATTCACCTCATCATTCACCCCCCCCCCCATTATTCACCTCATCATTCACCTCACCCCATCATTCACCCCATCATTCACTTCATCATTCACCCCATCATTCACTTCATCATTCACCCCATCATTCACCTAATAATTCACCCCATCATTCACCTCACCCCATCATTCACCTCATCATTCACCCCATCATTCACCTCATCATTCACTTCATCATTCACCCCATCATTCACCTAATAATTCACCCCATTATTAACCTCCACCCTCACCCCATCATTCACCTCATCAATTACCCCCACCCTCATCTATTCTTTCGCCCCATCATTCACCCCATTCATCACCTCATTATTCACCTCATCACTTTCCCCCTCACCCCATCATTAATCTCATCATTCACTTCATCTCACCCCATCATTCACCTCATCTTTTATTACAGATTATCTTAAAACAAAGCATTTTGTGGTGAGTATTGTGACCCCCCCCCCCGGGAGGTGACCCTCATCACCCCCCTCATCCTTTATTATTGATTATCTGAAGACGGAACGTTGTCCTCTATTTTGGACGGAGTATCAGAGGAGGAAACGTCTGTCGGGTTTTTATATATTTATATTGGAAGAAAGGAAAACAAAACAAACATAGAGAAGGAAGAGAAATGATAACAATAAACATTTTATATATCGGAGGAAGTGACGGGAAATAATATAACAATGTAACAATTTTATACATCAGAGGAAGTGATAAGGAAGTTCCAATGTAACTTTCCCACCTGTCTGAGGATTCTGTACGGCTCCATTCACATCAGAGCGTGTGGGGAACGTGTACAAAATCGCATGTTTTCCCAACACGCATAGAACACGCCTAGAAACACGCATAGAACACGCCTAGAAACACGCATAGAACACGCCTAGAAACACGCATAGAAACACGCTGCCCTTTAGCAGACGCTTGGCGGTGCCATGACTTGTTATTTATACCCCGCGGGCATCTGCAAGCGCGCATTTCCCTGTGTGCGCCAAACTGCACGATACCACCCCCAATCCCCCCCTTCTAGCACAAATCCTCCCTCCCCCTCATTTCCCCTCCTAGCCCAAATACCTCCCCAATCCCCCCCTTCTAGCACAAATCCTCCCTCCCCCTCATTTCCCCTCCTAGCCCAAATACCCCCCCCAATCCCCCCTTCTAGCACAAATCCTCCCTCCCCCTCATTTCCCCTCCTAGCCCAAATACCCCCCAATCTCCCCCTTCTAGCACAAATCCTCACTCCCCCTAATTTTGTCCTCCTAGCCCAAATACTCCCCCCAATCCCCCCTCCTAGCCCAAATACCTCCCCAATCCCCCCTTCTAGCACAAATCCTCCCTCCTCCTCATTTCCCCCCTCCTAGCCCAAATACCTCCCCAATCCCCCCCTTCTAGCACAAATCCCCCCTCCCCCTCATTTCCTCCTTCTAGCCCAAATACCTCCCCAATCCCCCCCTTCTAGCACAAATCCTCCCTCCCCCTCATTTCCCCCTCCTAGCTCAAATACCTCCCCAATCCCCCCTTCTAGCACAAATCCTCCCTCCCCCTCATTTCCTCCTTCTAGCCCAAATACCTCCCCAATCCCCCCTTCTAGCACAAATCCTCCCTCCCCCTAATTTCCCCCTCCTAGCCCAAATACCCCCCCCCAATCCCCCCTTCTAGCCCAAACCTTCCCTCCCCCTCATTTCCTCTTTCTAGCCCAAATACCTCCCCAATCCCCCCTTCTAGCACAAATCCTCCCTCCCCCTCATTACCCCCTCCTATCCCAAATACCTCCCCAATCCCCCCTTCTAGCACAAATCCTCCCTCCCCCTTATTTTCCCCTCCTAGCCCAAATACCTCCCCAATCCCCCCTTCTAGCACAAATTCTCCCTCCCCCTTATTTTCCCCTCCTAGCCCAAATACCTCCCCAATCCCCCCTTCTAGCAAAAATCCTCCCTCCCCCTCCCAACCCAAATACCTCCCCAATCCCCCCCTTCTAGCAAAAATCCTCCCTCTCCCTAATTTTCCCCTCCTAGCCCAAATACCGCCCCCCCCCAATCATCCCTACTAGCACAAATCCTCCTCCCCATCCCCCTCCCAACACAAATCCCTAGAAATAACCACTCCTAGAAAACCCCCTAAATTTCCTCACCAAAAAACAATTCTTACCCCCCCCCCCCGCTGTCCCTCAAATCCCCCCTCTCAGCACAAATCTCCACCCCCCCCCACCCATTGCTTTACAATGCCGGCATTTCTATGCGTTGCATTGTGTTATCAAACCAATTAATAATGAATAATGAATAATGAATGGGCTTTAATGCACCTCAATGATACATAGAGGCAGGGGCGGACTGACAACTCATGGGGGCCCCCGGGCAATAGAAGATTATGGGGCCCCCCGGGCAATAGAAGATTATGGGGCCCCCGGGCAATAGAAGATTATGGGGCCCCCGGGCAATAGAAGATTATGGGGCCCCCGGGGCAATAGAAGATTATGGGGCCCCCGGGCAATAGAAGATTATGGGGCCCCCGGGCAATAGAAGATTATGGGGCCCCCGGGCAATAGAAGATTATGGGGCCCCCGGCCTTACAGATGGCCACCACGCCCAGGGCCGTCTTTAATATGGTTTGGGCCCTGGGCAAACATTTTTTTTGGGCCCCCCTCCAGCTTATTTTGGGCCTGGCTGGTTCAAATGTTTTGGCGGCCCTCATTTGTGCAGGCACAGCAGCCCATTGATTTGAATGTGCCGCCATGCCTTCGTTTCCTGCAGAAAAAAGGTGCATTCAGCATTTTAAAAATACAGTTGCCTTGAAATCCATTCTGCTTTTGCGCCATGCTACTTACCTGCAGTTCTTGCACACACAAACGCACTGTGTTTTTAAAAGCGTGACCTAAACGTCTAAAAATGCAGCAAGTTTGACAGTGCGGGGACTGCACATAATTCACAGTTAAATTACATAAATTACATAAATTTAAAAAAAAAAAGGGGGGGTTGCCATCCGGGACCTCTGGGCCCTTTAATAAAAAAAATAAAAAAAATATATAAAAAAGAAACATTTATAAAAAAAAAAGGGGGGGGTTGCCATCCAGGGCCCTGGGGACCTCTGGGCCCTTTAATAAAAATAAAATAAAAAACATATATAAACAAAAATAAAAAAATAAACATTTATAAAAAAGGGTGTTTGCCATCCGGGGCCCTGGGGACCTCTTGGTCCTTTAATAATAATAATAATATAATATATATATATATATAAAAAAAAAGGTTGTCATCCGGGGCCCTGGGGAACTACCCCCAGACCTCTAAAAATAAAAAAAATTGCCCTTTAATAAAAAATAAAATAAAAATATATATAAAAAATATATTTTTTTATTTAAAAATAAATAAAAAAAGGGGGGGTTGCCATCTAGGGCCCTGGGGACCCCTAAAAAAAATTGTCCCTTTCACAAAAAAACCTCTAAAAAAAAAAATTGTCCCTTTTTAATAAAAAATAAAATAAAAATATATTAAAAAATATATTTTTTTTATTTAAAAATAAATAAAAAAAAAGGGGGGTTGCCATCTGGGGCCCTGGGGGCCTCCGAACCTCTAAAAAAAAAAAAAAAAAGGGGGTTGCTTTGGGCCCCCATCAGTGACAGGGCCCTGGGCAGCTGCCCCATTTGCCCTGTGGTAAAGATGGCCCTGACCACGCCAGGAGGCAGTGCAGAGGCGGGGGGCAGCTAAAATCTCTGCATTTTCACATCAAAAGCATGTCGGTATCGGACATATCAGGGACAGACAGGGCCGGATACCAGACAAGGCCAACAAGGCCAGGCCTCGGGGGGGGGGGGGGGGGGCAGTGGGTGCAGGGGCGGCACTGCGGCTGAGAGGAGAGGACACTTTCATCCCCCCCCCCCCTGTCATTTCACAGATGGTGAGAGGAGAGAAAACAGAGGAAAGAGGAGGTAAGATGGTTTTCAATGTAATTTTCGGCAGCAACACCCCCCCCCCCCAACAGTGCCATCTTAAGAGCATTATAGGCCCCCGGGCAATACAGTGCACTGGGGCCCTGTCTACACAATCACGCACGAGAATTTACTGACAAAAATTATGAAATTTACTGGCAGAACCACATTTTACCGGCACTGCAAAAAAAGTACCTACAATTACAGTTTTACAAATGTCTTCATTGACATTGAAGGTCAGGTTACTATAACCCAGCCTGCTCAGAGTTTCCTCTTACATCAGAGTCTGCAGGATTCCCCCTTATGCCTAGTACACACGATAGGATTTATCCGCGGATACGGTCCTCCGGACCGTTTCCGCGGATAAATCCTCTGAGGATTTTGATCCGATGGAGTGTACACACCATCGGATCGAAATCCGCGCCGAATTCCCATCGCGATGTCGTGTCGCGCACGTCGCCGCGGCGACGTGCGCGACGCTGTCATATAAGGAATTCCACGCATGCGTCGAATCATTACGACGCATGCGAGGGATGGGTTCGGACGGATCGATCCAGTGAGTCTGTACAGACCACCGGATCGATCCGCTGGAGCCGATTCCAGCGGATAGATTTCTTAGCATGCGCTAAGCATCCGCTGGAAATCGGTCGGCCCGAAATATATCGGCGGATAAATATCCGCTGGATCGTACACACCAGCGGATCTATCCGCTGAAACCGATCCGCGGATCAATTTCAGCGGATCGATCCTCCCGTGTGTACGGGGCCTTACAGTGAAAGGGAACTCTTATGTAAAGGGGAACGCTGCAGATCATGATGTAAGGGGGAACTCTGATGTGGAGCGGGGCTCTGGTGACCAGAGACCACCTTATATCAGAGTCCACTGCTTTTTCTTTACATCAGAGTTCCCACTTACATCAGGGTCCTAAGACTGATTACCCCCTTGCACTGTAAGGGGGAATCCTGCAGACTCTGATGTAAAGGGGAACTCTGATGTGTGGGGCACTCTGGTGACCAGAGACCACCTTCCGTAGAGTAAATACACTAAGGTAAAGGGGGGGGGGTCACTAATATTTTTGTATTCACTCCCCCCTTACATCAGCAACCACCTGCCCCTTAGACTGGCCTGGCGGTGCCATCACTGACCTCCTCTCAGGTGCACCATGCAAGGCTCAGTCAGATGGCTCCAGCTTGGCTGCTCTGGTTTTATCCTACAGTCTCCTCGTGTCTGACTTCTCCCGTGACCCCCATCCTGGCGGCGCTCCCACTCTTGACTCCTCTCCAGACTCTCCCTCAGAGACTGTAGACACGATACAGTTCTACAGTTCTGACCCGCCGCTCTCCACCATTTTTTACTGGGGTCACTGGGCAGCCGATGGGGGGACCCCCCAGGCAACTGCCCAGCGTGCCCAATGGAAAAGACAGCCCTGCCCCCCAATGATCAATGTCATTTTTGGCAGCAACATCCCCCCCCCCCCAGTTCTCAATGTAATTTTCAGCAGCAGCATCCCCCCTGCTTCCCAGTGTCCTGCCGAAAAAGTCCCCCGGCGGATAATGTCCCCCCCCTGTACTGCGGGGGCGGCATTGAAGGACCCGGCCTTGGGGCGGCAAAGAGAGTAAATCCGGGCCTGGGGACAGATGTAAAAAAAAAACACAGATTTTTACATACTGTCCCTGGTTTTACTGAGCCTGGCAACCCTGATGGGGCCCCCTAGTGGCATGGGGCCCTCGGGCAGTGCCCGAGTGACTCAATGGTCAGTCCGCCCCCTGCATAGAGGTCATACTGCAGCGCACTGCAACACATAATGTAATGCAGCTTCACGCGGGAAGGCCTCATTTACACTGACGGGGGGGAGTATAAATAGGCAGTCTGGTGTGATTTTAGCCCCCCCTGACCATCTTCTTTAATGCACTATGGTGGTCAAAATCAGGAATGTGCTGCTCTGTCAAAAATGCTGCCGCTTGTTGCGTTTAGCAGGCAGTGCTGCTGCAAAATGCGACTTATTTTAGTCATTTACTGGAACTGATCACCTGTATGGTTCTGTCTGCAGCAGCTGAAAGCCGGCTTCGTCTCCTCTCCCACCCACCGGCTTCATCTCCTCTCCCTCCCACCGGCTTCGTCTTCTTTCCCTCCCACCGGCTTCGTCTTCTTTCCCTCCCACCGGCTTCGTCTTCTTTCCCTCCCACCGGCTTCGTCTCCTCTCCCTCCCACCGGCTTCGTCTCCTCTCCCTCCCACCGGCTTCGTCTCCTCTCCCTCCCACCGGCTTCGTCTCCTCTCCCTCCCACCGGCTTCGTCTCCTCTCCCTCCCACCGGCTTCGTCTCCTCTCCCTCCCACCGGCTTTGTCTCCTCTCCCTCCCACCGGCTTCGTCCCCTCTCCCTCCCACCGGCTTCGTCCCCTCTCCCTCCCACCGGCTTTCGCCTGCTGCAGAGAAAGCCATACAAGGGATCAGTTCCAGGATTTGCCCCCCCCAACACCCTGATCACCATACATTTTCTCCTGCTGGGAACACCCCTCCCCCTTCTCTGTGCATCTACCCCTGCAGTGCTGCCGGTGACTTGTCGTTAAGGTTCCCCTATCGGGATGGTACCTGTAAGGACTGCGCAGGCGTGAGGCCGACTGGCCACTTTCCTCAAATTCCACGTCGCCCTGGATGCCGGCCGAGGTTCGGAGATTTCCGTCGGCAAGGATTGCGCCTGCGCAGTCCTTACAGGAACCATCCTGATAGCCGGAGCCATATCGTCAGATCACCGGCTTCCCTTCCCAGCGGCTGCAAGGACACAATAGTGAGCGAGGGAAGGGTCTGGTAAGTGTCACATTCACCAGCTCCTTTGTTTTCTGAATGAACACGATGAGTGATCACTACTGATCGCTCACTGTGTTCATTCACAGCTGAACCTAATTTGGGAAGAGGCCCTGTCAGGTTGACTGTATGAGTTGTATGGGGGCCACGTGGTGTCTAGCAGAAGCCATGTGTGTCCCCAACTGGAGAGATGCACCCCTCTATATTTGTCCTGGTGTCACCAAGACAGAAAATGAGGGGGAAATCCCAAATGTTGAGTTGTCACCTGTACAGGAACAGAGGGGAAATCTTAATGTTCCAGTGACAGGGGATTTTCCTCACTCTTAACTTCATGTTGGGTCCCTATGACAGGAAGCGTCACAATATTTCCCCACCCATGGAGCACAGGCAGTTCTGTTCTCAGTGGTGATGTAGGCTCTGTATAATTTTATTTTCTCTCTGTCCCCCCCCCCCCCCCCCAGGTGGGAATGTCGTCCCCTCAGCCCCCTCTGGAGGAGGAAGAACCAGATGACTCAGAAGATTGGCAGATATTTGAGATCAGAGCCTTGGGCTATGAGGTAGGCTGAGTGTGATTGTATATTTATGTATTCCATGTATGTCCAGCAGGGGGCAGTGTGTAGTCATTTCCATCCTGATCTTCTTCTTCCCGGCTGTCATCACCGCAGTTCATATCTGAGGAAGGCCTCCGTTGCCTCGGGTGCGGTTAGGGCACCACTCCACTTTCCAATCACTTCCTTTCCCTGGGACACCATACCCAGGGCTGGACTGGGACAAAAATTTGGCCATGGACTTCATCCAGACCGGCCCACTTTCATGTTGAGTGTCCTCCTTACATCAGTGTCCCCCCATCAGAGCCCCCTTGCATCAGAGCCACCCTTGTATCAGAGTGTCCCCCATCAGAGTGTCCACCATCAGAGCCCCCCTTGCATCAGAGTGTCCCCCATCAGAGTCCCCCTTGCATCAGAGATCCCCCTTGCATCAGTGTTCCCTTTCAGTGCCCCCCCCCCCCTTGCATCAGAGAGTCCCCCTTACATCAGAGTGTTCCCCCTTGCATCAGAGATTCCCCCTTACATCAGAGTGTTCCCCCTTGCATCAGAGATTCCCCCTTACATCAGAGTGTTCCCCCTTGCATCAGAGATTCCCCCTTACATCAGAGTGTTCCCCCTTGCATCAGAGTGTTCCCCCCTTGCATAAGAGTGTTCCCCCCTTGCATAAGAGTGTTCCCCCCTTGCATAAGAGTGTTCCCCCCTTGCATAAGAGTGTTCCCCCCTTGCATAAGAGTGTCCCCCCTTTGCATCAGAGTGTCCCCCCTTTGCATCAGAGTGTCCCCCCTTACATCATAGTGTCCCACATTGCATCAGAGAGCCCCCCTTGCATCAGAGAGCCCCCCTTGGATCAGAGTGTCCCCCATTGCATTAGAGTGTCCCCCATCAGAGTCCCCCCCTTGCATTATAGTGTCCCCCATCAGAGTTTCCCCCACTGCACCAGAGTGTCCCCCAGCAGTGTCCCCCATTGCACCAGAGTGTCCCCCATCAAAGTGTCCCCCATCAGTGTGCCCCCCTCCCACATGTACAGCTCTCCAGAAAGGCAGCATTGTTCCTCTCTCCAGTCATGTGATAAGTGATAAGGGGAGAGAGGAAAGAAAGTCTGCCGGCTGTCTATCTCCTCCAATAGGGCAGGAGGGAGCAGAAAGGCGGCTGCTGCTCCTCCTGACAGGAATGAAATCGCGATCACTCACTGTCAGAGAGGAAAGGCTCCAGGGCTGCACCTGACCGGCCCACTGAGCCATCGGCCCACCGGGAAACTCCCGGTAGTCCCAATGGCCAGTCCATGCCTGACCATAACTGGAATTTAGAGGAACACTCCGCACTGGGGACACAGATAGTAGTAAAAACCAGACGCAGGTTCTAACTCTTCTCTGACCCAGCCAAAAAAAAAAAAAAAGAATATTAGGAGTTGGGCTTTAAAAAAGAAAATGACAGGACAGAAGTGTGGGAGTGGCTTGTTTCTCTAGATTTCAGTTCTAGGTTGTCATCCTTACCCTTCACTTCTCCTCGCTGTGTCACTGACATGGAAGAAGGATGCAGGTCAGGAGTGTGGACTTTGCTGGAAGCATGCTTGATCCAGGTCCTGAGACTTGCAAGTCAATGAAGGAAGGATAAGGATAACATCCCTGAACATGCAACTGTATCAGTGCCCGCCCTGCTATACAATCATTGGTGGACATGTAGCGTGACTGCAGTCCCTGACCATCTCCTGTAGTATATCTGCAGTCTCTGACTGTCTCCTGTAGTATGTCTGCAGTCTCTGACCATCTCCTGTAGTATATCTGCAGTCTCTGACTGTCTCTGACTGTCTCCTGTATTATGGCTGCAGTCTCTGACCGTCTCCCTTAGTATGTCTGCAGTCTCTGGAAATCTCCTGTAGTATGTCTGCAGTCTCTGACCATCCCCTTTAGTATGTCTGCAGTCTTAGACCATTTCCTATTGTCACCAGTCTCTGACCATGTCCTGTAGTTTATCTGCAGTCTCTGACCATCTCCTGTAGTATATCTGCAGTCTCTGACCGTCTCCTGTAGTATGTCTGCAGTCTCTGACCGTCTCCTGTAGTATGTTTGCAGTCTCTGGAAATCTCCTGTAGTATGTCTGCAGTCTTAGACCATTTCCTATTGTCAACTGTCCCTGACCATCTCCTGTAGTATGTCTGCAGTCTCTGACCGTCTCCTGTAGTATGCCTATAGTCTTTGACAATCTCCTGTTGCATCGGTACAGTCTCTCTCTGACAGGGGCATCTTAATAGCATCATGGGCCCCTGGGCAAAGTAATGCTCTGGGGCCCCTACAATGGAGACAGTGCAGGTAAACAGAAATCAAGTAGGTAGGAGGTAGGGGATATCTAGAGTGTAGAGGGGTTAGAGTGCTGGGGGCATATCTGTAGAGGGGCAGCCCGGGTTCAAGGACCAGCTGCTTTGGGGAAAGGGCAGGGGACCCCCATGCAGCTGGGGCCCCTGGGCAGTGCCCATGTGTGCCCTCTCATTAAGACAGCCCTGCTCTCTGACCATCTTTTGCATGATGTCACCCACCCTTCTGTAGAGTCATTGGTGGACATGCTATGTCTCTGCTCACCCTGCTGTACAATTATTGGTGGATATGTTGTGTCTGTGCCTGCCCTGCTGTACGATGATTGATGGGCATCCTGTATCAATGCCTGCCCTGCTGTACAGTCATTGGTGGACGTGCTGTGTCAGTGCCCACCCCCACCAATGAGGAGAGGAGAAGCCGTGGCCATTCACAGCTACTAAGACCCCCAGTGGCTCCACCCTGGAGGAGTCCCTGCCTTTTATCTTAGATTTGTCTCCTGTTGGTTGTCTGTTCATACTTCATACAAATATTCTTCTGTTTCCCACAGTTGTTTGAGACTCCGTCCAAACCTGAGGCCCCCAACATGGCCGGAGTCCAGCAGATTGAAGACCACCCATGGACCTACGTGTCAGCTAGGGTGGGAAGGCCGGAAGTTGTGATTGAAGGTTCTGACACGGACAGTGCATCACAGTTGGATGAAACTCCATCCCAACCTGAGGACTCCAATTCAGACACTGAGATGCATTTTAAAGAATTTCTACCCAACCCTTTGGTCTTTAAAACAGGGGGTGACCGGCAGATTGAAGACTACCCAAGAACCTGCGCATCAGCATCGGTGGGCAACCAGCAGGATGTCATCTTGATTGAAAATTCTGACAATGAGGCCTTCAAACCACAGGGTGTCTTGCATATAAAGGAGCACCAAAGGGCCCATGTGCCATCTCCCGCACGGAGCCGGCAAGACCTTGATGTGGTCAAGGTTTTTACCATGGGTGGTGAGTCAAAATTGGACGAAACTCTGCCCAAAGCTGAGGCCACTGACACGTATGGTGAGTCGCAGGTGTATGAAACTCTGCCCAAACCTGAGACATTCTACATGGACAGTGAGTCACAGACTGCCCCAAAATCTGAATATAATAAAACTTTGCCCAAACCTCAGACCTTCTATGTGGGCAGAGAGTCACAGGCTGCCCCAAAATCTAAAACTCTGCCCAAACCTGAGACCTTCTACATGGGCAGAGAGTTACAGACTGCCCCAAAATCAAAAACTTTTCCCAAACCTGAGACCTTCTACATGGACAGTGAGTCACAGACTGCCCCAAAATGTGAATATAATAAAACTTTGCCCAAACCTGAGACCTTCTACATGGGCAGTAAGTCACAGGCTGCCCCAAAATCTAAATCTAAAACTTTGCCCAAACCTGAGACCTTCTACATGGACAGAGAGCTACAGACTGCCCCAAAATCTAAAACTTTGCCCAAACCTGAGACCTTCTACATGGGCAATGAGTCACAGGCTGCCCCAAAATCTAAAACTTTGCCCAAACCTGAGACCTTCTACATGGGCAGAGAGTTACAGACTGCCCCAAAATCTAAAACTTTGCCCAAATCTGAGACCTTCTACATGGACAGTGAGTCACAGACTGCCCCAAAATCTAAAACTTTGCCCAAATCTGAGACCTTCTACATGGGCAATGAGTCACAGGCTGCCCCAAAATCTGAATATAATAAAACTTTGCCCAAACCTGAGACCTTCTACATGGGCAGAGAGTTACAGACTGCCCCAAAATCTAAATCTAAAACTTTGCCCAAACCTGAGACCTTCTACATGGGCAATGAGTCACAGGCTGCCCCAAAATCTGAGTATAAAACTCTGCCTAAATCTGAGGACCCCGAAGCCGAGGGTCTTCATGAAGATCTAATTGAGATCATGAGGGAGTTTAACCTGGACGTCTACCGGACCACGCAGTGCCTCTTCTTCAACAGCGGAGAGGTGGGCAGCACCAAGCACTTCCTGCGTACCGGTCTGCGTCCGGACGGCTATCCTATCTGGGAGCCCATGGATGACGAGGACTTAAAGAAGAACAAACCAAAGCTGCGGGCGCGACTGGTAAAAAAATATGGTGAGGAAAATGTCGCCAAAAGATTGGCGTTCCTGGAGTGTTAAGTGGCTCGCAGAGTGCGGCGTCGCATTATAGACAATTATGGTGGTGAGCTTGCGGCACGGTGGACGGTGTTCTGGAAACCTACTGTATGCTGCGTCTGGAAGATCCTATGTTTCTTTGTCTTATAGCTCGAAGAATGCAGCTGCTGCGGAGATTACGCAGCACGGAAACGCTGCGTCGGATTGATCGTTCAAGATGGGATGGAAAGAGGATTGCTGGAAATTGTTGCATGTCCTTTTGTTACTTTTTGTTATTTTTTTTGTATTTTTGTTATTTTTTTGTTAGTTTTTGTTATATTTTTGTTGTTATTTTGTTATTATTTTGTTGTATTTTTGTTGTATTTTGTAATTTTTTTATTATGAAACTTTAAGTGAGAAGACAGAAAGGTGCTGTCGTTGATCTGTTAGTAAAAAACAAATTTGTGTCCTAAGCGTCATTTCTTCATTGACACGATCTTCTAAATAGAAACGTTATCTGTCCGCCATCCTATAGACCCCGGTGCCCTTCCTGTGACCCCGGAGTCCCATGTGGCCCTTATTAAGCGTCCCACAGAGGCAGAGCCCTTGCAGCAAGTAGTCCTCATTGTCCTCAGGCCAGTGAATGAAAAATATTCTATAGACTGGTAGTTAAATGGTCGACTTTCGTTCACACTATCCTGCTTTTTCCTGTTCTGTCTATCCCTTTCCTTTCTTCTTATTGTTCCCTCTGATCTTTTATAATGGATCCTATTGTGCCTATTGTGTTAAGGGGATGTAATAGCAGTGATTTCTAGCAGTCTCTTGTAATGTGTCTCAAGTCTATGATGATCTTCTGCAGCATATCTGCGGTCTCTGAACATCTTCTGTAGTGTGTCTTCAGTCTCTGACCTTTTCCTGTAGGATGTCTACAGTCTCTCACCATCTCCTTTAGTATGTCTGCAGTCTCTGGCCATCTCCTGTAGTATGTCTGCAGTCTCTAATCATCTCCTGTAGTATGTCTGCAGTCTCTAACCATCTTCTTTTGTATGTCTGCACTCTCTGACCATCTCCTGTAGTATGTCTGCAGTCTCTAACCATCTCCTGTAGTATGTCTGCAGTTTCTAACCATCTCCTGTAGTATGTCTGCAGTCTCTAACCATCTTCTGTTGTATGTCTGCAGTCTCTGACCATCTCCTGTAGTATGTCTGCAGTCTCTAACCATCTTCTGTTGTATGTCTGCAGTCTCTGACCATCTCCTGTAGTATGTCTGCAGTCTCTAGAAATCTTATGTAGGATGTCTGCAGTCTCTGACCATCTACTGTAGTATGTCTGCAGTCTCTGACCATTTCATGTAGTATGTCTGCAGTCTCTGACCATCTCCTGTAGTATCTCTGCAGTCTCTAACCATCTCCTGTAGTAGGTCTGCAGTCTCTGACCATCTCATGTAGTATCTCTGCAGTCTCTAACCATCTCCTGTAGTATGTCTGTAGTCTCTAACCATCTCCTGTAGTATGTCTGCAGTCTCTGGAAATCTTCTGTAGGATGTCTGCAGTCTCTGACCATCTCCTGTAGTATGTCTACAGTCTCTGACCATCTCATGTAGTATTTGTGCAGTCTCCGACCATCTCCTGTAGTATGTCTGCAGTCTCTGACCATCTCCTGTAGTAGGTCTGCAGTCTCTGACCATCTCCTGTAGTATGTCTGCAGTCTCTGTCTCTCTGCTGCAGTATGTCTGCAGTCTCTGGCCATCTCCTGTAATATATCTACAGTCTCTGACCATCTCCTTTAGTATGTCTGCAGTCTTAAACTATCACCTGTTACATGCATGCAGTTTCTGATCATCTCCTTTAGTATCCCCTTAGTCTTTCACCGTCTCTTGTAGCAACTCTGCAGTCTTTGACCATTTCCTATTGTATGTCACCAGTCCCTGACCATCTCCTGTAGTATGCCTATAGACTTTGACAATCTCCTGATGCATCGGTACAGTCTCTCTCTGACCATCTTTTGCATGATGTCACACCAGTTCCTGAGCCTTTCCTGTTGCATAACTAGTTTTGGATGTCTCTTTTAGTATGTCTCTGCCCATCTCCTGTAGTATCTCTTATATCTCTAACCAACTCCTAGTACATGATTGCTGACCATTTCTTGTCTGTCTGCAGTCTCTGACATCTCTCTGTAGCATTCAATAAATAGTATGTGCGACCCTTTGGTGATGTGAGAAACAAACTCAAGGCTCCCTATTTTCACAAAGTTGACTATGACTACCACTGCTTTAGACAATGTTAGGCCTTTGCATAACATCACTGTCCCCTAGTGGCCTTTCCTAAGAATACAAATCTGAGAAAAAATGATTCCCTCTGCATTTCTGAAATCTTATTTATGTTATTTACTTATTACCATAAGCGTGCGCACAGGATGTGCCTGGGCACACCCTAATACCCTGTGCAGTGCCAATTTCCCCTTCTTCCTGGCGCCCCCTGTCTCCCACCTGAAGTGCTGCCAGCTTGCCTCCTCTCCCGCCGGTTGCTGCAGGGGATGTTTCATGATGGAGAGCAACCCCTTTCCTTTTCTGAATGAACAAAGTGAATGATCTGTACCGGTCACGCCTGTGTTCATTCTTAACTGAAGTATAATAAACTATGTTTACTATGCTTCCATTTGTGAAGAAACAGGAAGCTTCTGAGAGGGACAGAGGTGGGATTGGGGTGTAATAGGAGGACAGAGGGGGGGTTGGGCTATAATAGAAGGACAGAGGGGGGGGGATTGGAGTATAATAGAGGGACAGAGGTGGGATTGGGGTGTAATAGAAGGACAGAGGAGGGATTGGAGTGTAATAGAGGGATAGATGAAGGATTGGGGTGTAATAGAGGGATGGAGGGGGGATTGGGATGTAATAGAAGGACAGAGGGGGTATTGGGGTGTAATAGAGGGATGGGGGGGGGGCTGGAGTGTAATAGAAGGACAGAGGGGGGATTGGGAAATAATAGAAGGACAGAGGAGGGATTGGGGTACAATAGAGGGACAGAGGGGGGATTGCGGTGTAATAGAAGGACAGAGGGGGGATTGGGGTGTAATGGAAGGACAGAGGGGGGATTGGGGTATAATAGAAGGACAGAGGGGGGATTGGGGTGTAATGGAAGGACAGAGGGGGGATTGCGGTGTAATAGAAGGACAGAGGGGGGATTGGGGTGTAAAAGAAGGACAGAGGGGGGATTGGGGTGTAATAGAAGGACAGAGGGGGGATTGGGGTATAATAGAAGGACAGCAGAGTGATTGGGGTATAATAGAAGGACAGAGGGGGGATTGGGGTATAATAGAAGGACAGAGGGGGGATTGGGGTGTAATAGAAGGACGGAGGGGGGGATTGGGGTAGAATAGAGGGACAGAGGATGGTTTGGGGTATTATAAAGGGACAGAGGGGGGATTGGGGTGTAATAGAGGGACAGAGGAGTGATTGGGGTGTAATAGAAGGACAGAGGGGGGATTGGGGTACAATAGAAGGACAGAGGGGGATTGGGGTGTAATTGGAGGACAGATGGGGGATTGGGGTGTAATAGAGGGACAGAGGAGAAATTGGGGTGTAATAGAAGGACAGAGGGGGGATTGGGGTGTAATAGGACAGAGGGGGGGTTGGGGTATAATAGAAGGACAGAGGGGGGATTGGGGTGTAATAGAAGGACAGAGGGGGGATTGGGGTGTAATGGAAGGACAGAGGGGGGTTGGGGTATAATAGAAGGACAGAGGGGGGATTGGGGTGTAATAGAAGGACAGAGGGGGGATTGGGGTATAATAGAGGGACATTTGGGGATTGGGGTGTAATAGAGGGACATTTGGGGATTGGGGTGTAATAGAAGGACAGAGGGGGGATTGGGGTGTAATAGAGGGACAGAGGGGGGGTTGGGGTGTAATAGAGGGACAGAGGGGGGATTGGGGTGTAATAGAAGGACAGAGGGGAGATTGGGGTATAATAGAAGAACAGAGGGGATTGGGGTGTAATAGAAGGACAGAGGGGGGATTGGGGTATAATAGAGGGACAGTTGGGGATTGGGGTGTAATAGAAGGACAGAGGGGGGATTGGGGTGTAATAGAAGGACAGAGGGGGGATTGGGGTGTAATAGAAGGACAGAGGGGGGATTGGGGTGTAATGGAAGGACAGAGGGGGGGTTGGGGTATAATAGAAGGACAGAGGGGGGATTGGGGTGTAATAGAAGGACAGAGGGGGGATTGGGGTATAATAGAGGGACATTTGGGGATTGGGGTGTAATAGAGGGACATTTGGGGATTGGGGTGTAATAGAAGGACAGAGGGGGGATTGGGGTGTAATAGAGGGACAGAGGGGGGGTTGGGGTGTAATAGAGGGACAGAGGGGGGATTGGGGTGTAATAGAAGGACAGAGGGGAGATTGGGGTATAATAGAAGAACAGAGGGGGATTGGGGTGTAATAGAAGGACAGAGGGGGGATTGGGGTATAATAGAGGGACAGTTGGGGATTGGGGTGTAATAGAAGGACAGAGGGGGGATTGGGGTGTAATAGAAGGACAGAGGGGGATTGGGGTATAATAGAGGGACAGTTGGGGATTGGGGTGTAATAGAAGGACAGAGGGGGATTGGGGTGTAATAGAAGGACAGAGGGGGGATTTGGGTGTAATAGAAGGACAGAGGGGGGATTGGGGTGTAATAGAAGGACAGAGGGGGGATTGGGGTGTAATAGAGGGACAGAGGGGGGATTGGGGTGTAATAGAGGGACAGAGGGGGGATGTGGGTGTAATAGAAGGACAGAGGAGGGATTGGGGTGTAATGGAAGGACAGAGGGGGGATTGGGGTGTAATAGAAGAGCAGATGGGGGATTGGGGTGTAATAGAAGGACAGAGGGGGGATTGGGGTGTAATAGAAGGACAGAGGGGGATTGGGGTGTAATAGAAGGACAGAGGGGGATTGGGGTGTAATAGAAGGACAGAGGGGGGATTGGGGTATAATAGAGGGACAGTTGGGTATTGGGGTGTAATAGAGGGACAGAGGGGGGATTGGGGTGTAATTGAAGGACAGAGGGGAGATTGGGGTGTAATAGAAGGACAGAGGGGGGATTGGGGTATAATAGAAGGACAGAGGGGAGATTGGGGTGTAATATAGGGACAGAGGGGGATTGGGGTGTAATAGGGGGACAGAGGAGGGATTGGGGTATACTAGAGGGACAGAGGAGGATTGGGGTATAATAGAGGGACAGTTGGGGATTGGGGTGTAATAGAGGGACAGAGGGGGGGGTTGGGGTGTAATAGAGGGACAGAGGGGGGATTGGGGTATACTAGAGGGACAGAGGAGGATTGGGGTATAATAGAGGGACAGTTGGGGATTGGGGTGTAATAGAGGGACAGAGGGGGGATTGGGGTGTTATAGAGGGACAGAGGGGGGGTTGGGGTGTAATAGAAGGACAGAGGGGGGATTGGGGTGTAATAGAGGGACAGAGGGGGATTGGGGTGTAATAGAAGGACAGAGGGGGATTGGGGTGTAATAGAAGGACAGAGGGGGGATTGGGGTGTAATAGAAGGACAGAGGAGGGATTGGGGTGTAATAGAAGGACAGAGGGGGGATTGGGGTGTAATAGAAGGACAGAGGAGGGATTGGGGTATAATAGAAGGACAGAGGGGGGATTATGGTGTAATAGAGGGACAGAAGGGGGAATTGGGTGTAATGGGGGAGATTGGGGTACAGGGGGTATTTATGTGGGGGATAGGATGATGGAGGTGTAATGTTGTAGCTGTGGGGGGACTACAAGTCTCAGCATTGTCTGGCCATCTCACACTATTGTGGCTCAAGCTGAGGGTTGCAGCTCTCTATGTCCGTCTCTGTTCTCGCTAAATAAAGTTTATTGAGAGGGGGGGAAAAAAATTCTGACATCCCCGTGCCGAGCAGGAAGCAGAGGGGGAGGCGGGGTTTAGAGCGGAGGGGCGGAGTTACAGCTGCCTGGGGAACTCAGGCTGACCCTGTTGAGGGTGAATCGCCCCGAAAGCGGGTCATTGGGGGGAGTGCTGACCCCGAGGGGAACCACAGGGGGATCTGTGGAAGGGTGAGTGTGCTGGGGAACTACAACTCCCAGCGTGCTATGCGGGGGTATAAACAACAATATGTGTGAGGGGTTCTACAGGTCTTATGGTGGGTGAGGGGTACTACAAGTACCAAGATGGGTGTGGAGTACTATGTGTCCCAAGGTGGGTGAGGAGTACTTCATGTCGAATGGTGGGTGAGGGGTACTATGTGTTCCAGGGTGGATGAGGGGGTACCCCAGGTTCTATTGTGGGTGAGGGGTACCCCAGGTGTTATGGTGGGTGAGGGGTACTACAAGCACTAAGATGGGTACTATATTTCCCAAGGTGGGTGAGGGGTACTATGTGTCCCAGGGTGCGTGAGGGGTACTGCGTGTTCTATGGTGGGTGAGGGGTACTCTGGGTCCCAAGGTGGGTAAGGGGTACTATGTGTTCCAGGGTGGGTGAGGGGTACTGCATGTCCTATGGTGGGTGAGGTGTGTTGCATATCGCAAGGTGCGTGAGGGGTACTTCATGTCCTATGTGTTCCAGGATGGGGAGTGGGGTACTAAAGGTGCTGAGGTGGGTGAAGTGTACTTCAGGTCCTGTGAGGGGGTACTACAGGTTGTAGGTGGGTGAGGTGTGTTGCATATCGCAAGGTGGGTGAGGGGTACTGCATGTCCTATGGTGGGTGAGGTGTGTTGCATATCGCAAGGTGGGTGAGGGGTACTGTGCGCCCCAGGGTGGGTGAGGGGTACTACATTCCTCAAGGTGGGTGAGGGGTACTGTGCGTCCCAGGGTGGGTGAGGGGTACTACATTTCCCAAGGTGGGTGAGGGGTACTGTGTGTCCCAGGGTGGGTGAGGGGTACTGTGTGTCCCAGGGTGGGTGAGGGGTACTGTGTGTCCCAGGGTGGGTGAGGGGTACTACAGGTTGTAGGTGGGTGAGGGGTACTACATTTCCCAAGGTGGGTGAGGGGTACTATGTGTCCCAGGGTGGGTGAGGGGTACTACATTTCCCAAGGTGGGTGAGGGGTACTGTGTGTCCCAAGGTGGGTGAGGGGTACTGTGTGTCCCAGGGTGGGTGAGGGGTACTACAGGTTGTAGGTGGGTGAGGGGTACTACATTTCCCAAGGTGGGTGAGGGGTACTATGTGTCCCAGGGTGGGTGAGGGGTACTACATTTCCCAAGGTGGGTGAGGGGTACTGTGTGTCCCAAGGTGGGTGAGGGGTACTGTGTGTCCCAGGGTGGGTGAGGGGTACTACAGGTTGTAGGTGGGTGAGGGGTACTACATTTCCCAAGGTGGGTGAGGGGTACTTCATGTCCTATGTGTTCCAGGATGGGGAGTGGGGTACTATAGGTGCTGAGGTGGGTGAGGTGTACTTCAGGTCCTGTGAGGGGTACCATGTGTTTCAGGGAGGGTGAGGGGTACAAGGTGGGTGAGGGGTGGCTCTATGTGTCCCAGGGTGGGTGAGGGATAATACCGGTGCCAAGATGGGGGGGTACTGCTCACCATACAGATCTTCCTGTGTAGCAGTCGGAGTTCAGAAGGGGCTCAGCTGAACTTTTTCCCCTGGCCGGTATCAGGGGGGCGGTGTGATTGGTTGCTGTGGCTCAGTATCGGTGTTGTGATGTCGGTGAGTCATGTGATGTCGGTGAGTCATGTGATCTCTGTACTGACCCCCAGTGTGTGTTCTCTGTGTGCAGGTCATGGCGTCCCGAGGGTCCGGAACGTCTTTAACACGGAGGAATTATCGGCTGTCTATAGAGCCTGAGAAGACGAAGGTGACAGGTGATGAGATCCACCAATCACAATCCTCGCTGATCCCAACTCTTCTACATGGACCGACACTCGGGGGCCCATCCTGGATAGCATATTCCATGGACGGACTCTCGGGGGCCCATCCTGGATAGCATATTCCATGGACGGACTCTCGGGGGGCCCATCCTGGATAGCATATTCCATGGACGGACTCTCGGGGGCCCATCCTGGATAGCATATTCTATGGACGGATTCTCGGGGGCCCATCCTGGATAGCATATTCTATGGACGGACTCTCGGGGGCCCATCCTGGATAGCATATTCTATGGACGGACTCTCGGGGGCCCATCCTGGATAGCATATTCTATGGACGGATTCTCGGGGGCCCATCCTGGATAGCATATTCTATGGACGGACTCTCGGGGGCCCATCCTGGATAGCATATTCCATGGACAGACTCTCGGGGGCCCATCCTGGATAGCATATTCTATGGACGGACTCTCGGGGGCCCATCCTGGACAGTGTCCCTGTGTCCCTGGTGTCACCATTGCAAGAAGTATCCTTGCATCTCTGGTGTTACCATTGCAGGAAATCTCCCTGCGTGTCTGGTGTCACCATTGCAGGCAGTGTCCCCGGTGTCACCATTGCAGGAAGTGTCCCCGGTGTCACCATTGCAGGAAGTGTCCCCGGTGTCGCCCTTGCAGGAAGTGTCCCCGGTGTCACCATTGCAGGAAGTGTCCCCGGTGTCGCCCTTGCAGGAAGTGTCCCCGGTGTCGCCCTTGCAGGAAGTGTCCCCGGTGTCGCCCTTGCAGGAAGTGTCCCCGGTGTCGCCCTTGCAGGAAGTGTCCCCGGTGTCGCCCTTGCAGGAAGTGTCCCCGGTGTCGCCCTTGCAGGAAGTGTCCCCGGTGTCGCCCTTGCAGGAAGTGTCCCCGGTGTCGCCCTTGCAGGAAGTGTCCCTGGTGTCACCATTGCAGGAAGTGTGTCTGGTGTCACCATTGCAGGAAGTGTGTCTGGTGTCACCATTGCAGGAATTGTCCCCGGTGTCACCATTGCAGGAATTGTCCCTGGTGTCACCATTGCAGGAAGTGTCCCCGATTCTCTGGTGTCACCATTGCAGGAAGTGTTCCCGGTGTCGCCCTTGCAGGAAGTGTCCCTGGTGTCACCATTGCAGGAAGTGTGTCTGGTGTCACCATTGCAGGAATTGTCCCCGGTGTCACCATTGCAGGAATTGTCCCTGGTGTCACCATTGCAGGAAGTGTGTCTGGTGTCACCATTGCAGGAAGTGTCCCCGATTCTCTGGTGTCACCATTGCAGGAAGTGTCCCCGGTGTCACCATTGCCGGAAGTGTCCCTGATTCTCTTGTGTCACCATTGCAGGAATTGTCTCTGGTGTCACCATTGCAGGAAGTGTCTCTGGTGTCACCATTGCAGGAAGTGTCCCTGATTCTCTTGTGTCACCATTGCAGGAAGTGTCTCTGGTGTCACCATTGCAGGAAGTGTCTCTGGTGTCACCATTGCAGGAAGTGTCCCCGGTGTCACCATTGCAGGAAGTGTCCCCGATTCTCTTGTGTCACCATTGCAGGAATTGTCTCTGGTGTCACCATTGCAGGAAGTGTCTCTGGTGTCACCATTGCAGGAAGTGTCCCTGATTCTCTGGTGTCACCATTGCAGGAAGTGTCCCCGATTCTCTGGTGTCACCATTGCAGGAAGTGTCCCCGATTCTCTGGTGTCACCATTGCAGGAAGTGTCCCCGATTCTCTGGTGTCACCATTGCAGGAAGTGTCTCCGGTGTCACCATTGCAGGAAGTGTCTCCGGTGTCACCATTGCAGGAAGTGTCTCCGGTGTCACCATTGCAGGAAGTGTCCCTGGTGTCACCATTGCAGGAAGTGTGTCTGGTGTCACCATTGCAGGAAGTGTGTCTGGTGTCACCATTGCAGGAATTGTCCCCGGTGTCACCATTGCAGGAATTGTCCCTGGTGTCACCATTGCAGGAAGTGTCCCCGATTCTCTGGTGTCACCATTGCAGGAAGTGTTCCCGGTGTCACCATTGCAGGAAGTGTCCCTGATTCTCTTGTGTCACCATTGCAGGAATTGTCTCTGGTGTCACCATTGCAGGAAGTGTCCCTGGTGTCACCATTGCAGGAAGTGTGTCTGGTGTCACCATTGCAGGAATTGTCCCCGGTGTCACCATTGCAGGAATTGTCCCTGGTGTCACCATTGCAGGAAGTGTGTCTGGTGTCACCATTGCAGGAAGTGTCCCCGATTCTCTGGTGTCACCATTGCAGGAAGTGTCCCCGGTGTCACCATTGCAGGAAGTGTCCCTGATTCTCTTGTGTCACCATTGCAGGAATTGTCTCTGGTGTCACCATTGCAGGAAGTGTCTCTGGTGTCACCATTGCAGGAAGTGTCCCTGATTCTCTTGTGTCACCATTGCAGGAAGTGTCTCTGGTGTCACCATTGCAGGAAGTGTCTCTGGTGTCACCATTGCAGGAAGTGTCCCCGGTGTCACCATTGCAGGAAGTGTCCCCGATTCTCTTGTGTCACCATTGCAGGAATTGTCTCTGGTGTCACCATTGCAGGAAGTGTCTCTGGTGTCACCATTGCAGGAAGTGTCCCTGATTCTCTGGTGTCACCATTGCAGGAAGTGTCCCCGATTCTCTGGTGTCACCATTGCAGGAAGTGTCCCCGATTCTCTGGTGTCACCATTGCAGGAAGTGTCCCCGATTCTCTGGTGTCACCATTGCAGGAAGTGTCTCCGGTGTCACCATTGCAGGAAGTGTCTCCGGTGTCACCATTGCAGGAAGTGTCCCCGGTGTCACCATTGCAGGAAGTGTCCCCGATTCTCTGGTGTCACCATTGCAGAAATTGTCTCTGGTGTCACCATTGCAGGAAGTGTCACCATTGCAGGAAATGTGACTTTTAAAATTTGGAGTCCATAGACTTTCCTGGTCAGAAATTCTCCCTCAAAATAAGTCGGAGATCACAACCATCAATTGTTATTGTTTACATTTTTTTTGTAATAAGCCCCTCCTCTATAAATGAGGTGACACACGGAGTATACATTGTAACATTTGGATCTCCTGTGGGTGTTCTCAGCCTGGTGTGGGCGGGGCTCATTCAGTAATGAGGGGTCCGGTGTCTCTTCCTATCCGGATTGTAATATTTCTCTTGTGTTCCAGGAATTGTGAACGAGCGTCTCCTGAGTCAGTATCTGCACCGGATATTCCCGGGGAATGATGGAGCTCAGCATGGAGCCGCCTACAGGTAAGCTCAGGCTGTGCCATTTATTGCTGCTTCCTGAACTCTGTCAGTCACACAGGGAGGCATAATCTTGTTTTACATCCCACAGGGTTTTGAGCAACCAGGCCACGCCCCCAATGCGTTTCGCTCCGCCCCCCCTGGAGCTTAGTCGTGGTGGGTAATGATGTTGCTTAGCTGGTCCAGGCTCGGGACCTGTAGGGACAGTGCCCAGAGTGTGCTGTGCTCCAGAGTGTGCTGTGCCAAGTTTGTAGTCCAGGGGACCTATGGCTGGCCGGTACCGGGGGCCCAAGGTCACCGGATCCTAACTGCTCCATTTACCATTGAAGTCAAAGGTGGAAAATGGGCCAGCTTGGGACGGGATGGTTCTTCACCCTTTGGGTCTAGGACCTCCAAACTTCGCACACATGTAGGAGGGACTCTGGGGTACTTGTGAAAAAAATATGGGACACAGTGCCTTGAAAAAGTATTCATACCCCTTGAACTTTTCCACATGTTGTCATGTTGCAACCAAAAACGTAAATGTATTTTACGTGATAGACCAGTGATGGCGAACCTCGGTACGCCCAAATGTTTTGGACCTACATTTTCCATGATGCTCTTGCACTCTGCAGTGGAGGTGAGCATCATGGGAAATGTAGTTCCAAAACATCTGGGTTGCCAAGGTTCGGCATCAGAGGAAGTGACACATCATTGTGAAGTGGAAGGAAAATGATAAATGGTTTTCAAAAGTGTTTTACAAATAAAATTATGAGTGTGGGGGAGGGGCATTTGTATGGCGCCCCCTTTACTCTGATACCCCTAACTAAAATCTGGAGGAACCAATTGCCTTCAGAAGTCACCTAATTTAGTAAATGGTGTCCACCTAATTGAATCTCAGTATAAATACTGCTGTTCTGTGAAGCCCTCAGAGGTTTGTTAGAGAACCTTAGTGAACAAACAGCATCATGAAGGCCGAGGAACACACCAGACAGGTCAGGGGTAAAGTTGTGGAGAAGTATAAAGCAGGGTTAGGTTATAAGAAAAATCTCCCAAGCTTTGAAGATCTCACGGAGCTTCTGTTCAATCCATCATCGGAATATGGAAAGAGTATGGCACAACTGCAAACCTACGAAGACATGGCCGTCCACCTAAACTGACCGGGCCGGGCAAGGAGAGCATTCATCAGAGAAGCAGCCAAGAGGCCCATGGTAACTCTGGAGGAGCTGCAGAGATCCACAGCTCAGGGGGGAGAATCTGTCCACAGGACAACTATTAGTGGTCTCTCCACAAATCTGCCCTTTATGGAAGAGTGACAAGAAGAAAGACATTGGTGAAAGAAAGTCATAAGAAGTCCTGTTTCCATCATGTGGTGGGGATTTTTTTTCTTCAGCAGGGACAGGGAAGCTGCTCAGAGTTGATGGGAAGATGGATGGAGACAAATACAGGACAATCTTAGAAGAAAATATTTTAGAGTCTGCAAAAGACTTGAGACCGGGGGGAGGTTCACTTTCCAGCAGGACAACGACCCTAAAGTACAGCCAGAGCTACAATGGAATAGTTTAGATAAAAGCATATTCGAATGTTAGAATGGCCCAGTCACAGTCCAGACCTAAATCCCATTGAGAATCTGTGGCAAGACTTGAAAATTGCTGATCACAGACGCTCTCCATCCAATCTGACAGAGCTTGAGATATTTTACAAAGAAGAAGAATGGGCAGAAATGTCCCTCTCTAGATGGGCAAAGCTGGTAGAGACACCCCCAAAAAGACTTGTAGAGAAAGGGGGTTCTACAAAGTATTGACTCCGGGGGGGGGGGCGCCATACAAATCCCCCCCCCCCCCCACACGTTTCACAGATTTATTTGTAAAAAAAATTGAAAATCCGGAATCCGATCATCCACTTGTCACAGATTGTGATTGCAGAGTGCGGGGAGGCGCTCTGTCACCACTATCAGATCCCTTCCTCTGTCCAGCAATGGCTGCCTGCGTCCCCCCCCTGTCATCACGTCTATAAATACTCCACTTTATCCCCGCTCTCCGCTTACACCGAGGAGTCGCCCAGCTGCTGTGTGCGTGTCACAGTGGTGACACCCTGCGGGTTTCGTTAACCTCTTCCCGTCTTGGGACACAACAATCCTCCGCACTCTGCTTTATGTCACTTTTATTTTAGGAATATTTCTCTCTTCTCATAAAAGAGAGACATCTGTACATCATACAAAATCATTTGACCGCCATCTATTCTAACCACTTCCAGCCCCGAACCATTTGGCTGGCCAATGACCAGAGCACTTTCTCTTCTGTTCATGGATGGACACAGCAGCCTTTGACCTTAGGGAAGCGGATATAACCCTAAGGTCAAAGGCTGCTGTGTCCATCCACGTATTTAGAGAAATGGATTTTACGGCGAGTACAAAAATCCTATTTTTTTGCGATTCGGCACTGCACTTTAACTGACAATTGCGCGGTCGTGCGACGTGGATCCCAAACAAAATTGGGGATTTTTTTTATATATTTATTATAGCAAAAAGTAAAAAATATTGCATTTTTTTTTCAAAATTGTCGCTCTATTTTTGTTTATAGCACAAAAAATAAAAACCGCAGAGGTGATCAAATACCACCAAAAGAAAGCTCTATTCGTGGGGAAAAAAAAGGACGTCAATTTTGTTTGGGAGCCACGTCGCACGACCGCGCAGGTGTCAGTTAAAGCGACGCAGCGCCGAATCGCAAAAACTTGCCGGGTCCTTTACCTGCATAAAGGTCCGGGTCTTAAGTGGTTAAGTCAGCAGCTACAGTGTTTGTAGCTGCTGACTTTAAATTTTTTTTTTTTTTAAAGCCGGACCTCCGCTTTAAGTTTAGGTGATTAGTATCAGGTTGATGATGATCTCCTTTCATGTGTCGCCCCTCCCCCTGTGTTTGTGCCCAGGAAACCCCTCACCTTCCAGAACCTGGAGGAGCGCTTGGACCGGTTATTGTCTGCTGGGGAGCCCAGTGAGGATAACACAGGTGAGGAGACGGGGGGTTATTGTCTGCTGGGGGAGGAGCATGTTTGAATTATTTAGTTGTAGGGTCAAAGGTCAAACAAGGGTTGGGGGAAATTGTTACATGATTTCATAGTTAATCTGGTTGGGGGAAAAGAAACAAGTCCATCCAGTTCAACCAATATAGGGGGGAAAAAACTAAGACAGAGTGGGAGTTCAGGGTAGAGAGTTCAGGATTCTAACAGGGGTTGGGGGGAGAGCCTGTGGGGGGTTCTGAGGTGGATTGGGGGGTGTTTAGGGTGCAGGAGGAGGGCGGTGGGTCCAGAGTGCAGGTAGGGTTGGGTGGGAGGGATGCAGTGTGCAGGTGAAGGCAAAGGTAATTTTTCTCCTTCACTCCTGTGATGGGCACTGATGAGCGGCACGGGTAGGTGGCACTGGTGGGCACAAAATGAGTGGGAGTTCAGGTTTGAGAGTCCAGGATTCTAACAGGGGTTGGGGGGAGAGCCTGTGGGGGGTTCTGGGTTCTGAGGTGGATTGGGGGGTGTTTAGGGTGCAGGAGGAGGGAGGTGGGTCCAGAGTGCAGGTAGGGGTTGGGTGGGAGGGATGCACTGTGCAGGTGAAGGCAACGGTAATTTTTCTCCTTCACTCGTGTGATGGGCACTGATAAGCTGCACTGGTGGGCACGAGTAGGCGGCACTGGTGGGCACAAGTAGGCGGCACTGGTGGGCACGGGTAGGTGGCACTGGTGGGCACGGGTAGGTGGCACTGGTAGGCACAAAATGAATGGGAGTTCAGGTTAGAGAGTCTAACAGGGGTTGCGGGGAGAGCGGGTGGGGGGGGCTTCTGAGGTGGATTGGGGGGTGTTTAGGGTGCAGGAGGGGAGAGGTGGGCCCCAAGTGCAGGTAGGAGTTGGGTGGGAGGGATGCAGGCAAAGGTAATTTTACTCCTTCACTCGTGTTAGGGGCACTGATGAGCTGCATGGTTAGGTGGCACTGGTAGGTGGGCATTAGTAGGTGGCACTGGTGCACACGGGTAGGTGGGCACGGCTAGGCGGCACTGGTGGGCACAATGTGTTCAAATAAAGGGGGGGGAGATGCACGATGGGGAGAGCCCAGATGGTGGGGAGTGCAATGAGAGGGGGGTCCAGGATGCAGATGAGGGTTGGGGGGTGCAAGAGGAGGGGTGTGGTAGAGTATCCAGGCCAGTCCCTTTTTGGATAATAGGCCGTTTACCCAGAACACAGACCTGTGGACAGTCCTGTTCTGGTTCATCGGGCCAAAGAGGATAATATACGGGTGCTGGAAGACGTTGTGCTCAGCAAAAATAATTTTGACATGGTGAATATACGTTTCTCATCAGTAATCCTGCAGAGTTCTAATTTAGGGCTGACCTTTCCAATTCTGGAATAAGCCTATAAAGCCAGGGCAATGTGCCGTATCACTTGGCAACCATTCAGTTAGCCGTATGTAGTGAGAGATGATTTCTGATTGGCTGTTGAGTGTTTTCTGTTCTCTCCCAGGTACAGATCAGACAGCAGAGGGCCGCCTGGGACCCAACACGGTGGTCCTGGATCACACCAGCGGATTTGAGGGGCTCTTGCTGGTAGACGATGATCTCCTGGGGGTGAGTAGAGTGTGCGGCGCTCCGCTACTTGCAGCGCTCCTACTGGGCAGTACACACAGAGCGCCAGCGCTGTCCGCAATGGTTTATTCGTGCCTCTTCTTGCAGGTCATTGGACACAGCAACTTCAGCTCCATCCGGGCCACAACCTGCGTGTTTAAAGGTGAGTGAAGAAAGGGGGAGTGTCTGCATCTGTGACTTTTCATTGGAGAGGGACAGCGCAGCATTTCATTTCAAGATTTAAAGGCCAACTCCTTTTTATTATAGCCTCAGGAGAGAGAAATGTCACCATTGTGGGAGGGGCAGAGATGTGAGTTTCTGCAGGATAGTCTCATCATTGTGGGAGGGGCAGAGACACAAACTATTGTGGGGAAATTTCCCCATTGAGGGAGGGTCGGAGATACAATCTGTGGGAGGGGCAGAGACACAAACTACTGCAGAGAAAGCTCATCATTGTGGGAGGGACAGAGACATGAATTTCTGCAGGAGATCTCTCCATTGTGGGAGGGGCAGAGACATAATCTACTGCAGGAAATCTCACCATTGTGGGAGGGGCAGAGACACAAACTACTGCAGGAAATCTCATTGTGGGAGGGGCAGAGACACAAACTACTGCAGGAAATCTCATTGTGGGAGGGGCAGAGACACAAACTACTGCAGGAAAGTTCCCCATTGTGGGAGGGGCAGAGACACAAACTACTGCAGGAAAGTTCACCATTGTGGGAGGGGCAGAGACACAAACTACTGCAGGAAATCTCTTCATTGTGGGAGGGGCAGAGACACAAACTACTACAGGGAAAGCTCACCATTGTGGGAGGGGCAGAGACACAAACTACTACAGGGAAAGCTCACCATTGTGGGAGGGGCAGAGACACAAACTACTACAGGGAAAGCTCACCATTGTGGGAGGGGCAGAGACACAAACTACTACAGGGAAATCTCACCATTGTGGGAGGGGCAGAGACACAAACTATTGTGGGGAAATTTCCCCATTGAGGGAGGGTCGGAGATACAATCTGTGGGAGGGGCAGAGACACAAACTACTGCAGAGAAAGCTCATCATTGTGAGGGGAGCAGAGACATGAATTTCTGCAGGAAATCTCACCATTGAGGGAGGGGCAGAGACATAATCTACTGTGGGTAAATTTCCCCATTCTGGGAGGGGCAGAGACCCAAATTTCTGCAGGGAAATTTCTCCATTGTGGGAGGGGCAGAGACACATTTCATTATTGATGCATGTAGCACTAGGCATCTTCCTTCCCAGAATAGAGACGCCAAGCTGGTGCTGCACCATTCTATACCCTGGAAATCTTACACTCTAATCTGAGAAGACAATATATATACGGTTCACCCCTGACCCTGCTCCTCTTTTCTGTCCCCTTAGGAAAGTGGCTCTATGAGGTCCTCATCTCCTCCCAGGGACTCATGCAGATTGGTTGGTGCACGCTGAACTGCAGGTTTAATCAGGAGGTGAGTGGAGGTCTCTGTGAGGAGGAGGAGTCTGTGGGTTATGAATGACGCTTTAATTTAGCGCGGTTTGTCAGATGTGTGAAATTGGTAAACCAATCATTATCTGTCTGTGTATAATATGCTAGAGGAGAAGGACGACTTGTAGAACAATCTGCAGCCACATTGCAATGAGCATTTAAACGGCAGGCAACAGCTACACTATAATACCAAAAGTATTGGGACGCCTGCCTTTACACGCAGATGAACTTTAATGGCATCCCAGTCTTAGTCCGTAGGGTTCAATATTGAGTTGGCTCCGCCCTTTGCAGCTATAACAGCTTCAACTCTTCTGGGAAGGCTGTCTACAAGGTTTAGGAGGGTGTCTATGGGAATGTTTGACCATTCTTCTAGAAGGGCAGGGGGGGGGGCGGGCCGGCAGTGTGTGTGTGCGCGCGTGCGGGGGGCTGGCAGTGTGTGCGCGTGCGGGGGGCTGGCAGTGTGTGCGCGTGCGGGGGGCTGGCAGTGTGTGCGCGTGCGGGGGGCTGGCAGTGTGTGCGCGTGCGGGGGGCTGGCAGTGTGTGCGTGTGCGGGGGGCTGGCAGTGTGTGCGCGTGCGGGGGGCTGGCAGTGTGTGCGTGTGCGGGGGGCTGGCAGTGTGTGTGTGTGTGTGCGGGGGGACTGGCAGTGTGTGTGCGGGGGGACTGGCAGTGTGTGTGTGTGCGGGGGGACTGGCAGTGTGTGTGTGTGCGGGGGGACTGGCAGTGTGTGTGTGTGCGGGGGGACTGGCAGTGTGTGTGTGCGGGGGGACTGGCAGTGTGTGTGTGTGTGTGTGTGTGTGTGTGCGGGGGGACTGGCAGTGTGTGTGTGTGCGGGGGGACTGGCAGTGTGTGTGTGCGGGGGGACTGGCAGTGTGTGTGTGCGGGGGGACTGGCAGTGTGTGTGTGCGGGGGGACTGGCAGTGTGTGTGTGCGGGGGGACTGGCAGTGTGTGTGTGTGTGTGTGTGCGGGGGGACTGGCAGTGTGTGTGTGTGTGTGTGTGTGTGTGTGTGTGTGTGCGGGGGGGACTGGCAGTGTGTGTGTGTGCGGGGGGGACTGGCAGTGTGTGTGCGGGGGGACTGGCAGTGTGTGCGCGTGGGGGCTGGCAGTGTGTGTGTGTGTGTGTGTGTGCGGGGGGGCTGGCAGTGTGTGTGTGCGGGGGGGCTGGCAGTGTGTGTGTGCGGAGGGGCTGGCAGTGTGTGTGTGCGGGGGGGCCGGCAGTGTGTGTGTGCGGGGGGGCCGGCAGTGTGTGTGTGCGGGGGGGCCGGCAGTGTGTGTGTGCGGGGGGGCCGGCAGTGTGTGTGTGTGCGGGGGGCCGGCAGTGTGTGTGTGTGCGGGGGGCCGGCAGTGTGTGTGTGTGCGGGGGGCCGGCAGTGTGTGTGTGCGGGGGGCCGGCAGTGTGTGTGTGTGTCTGTTTCTGTGTGTGTGTGTGGGGGGGGGCGGCAGTGTGTGTGTGTGTGTGTGTGTGCGGGGGGCCGGCAGTGTGTGTGTGTGTGTGTGTGTGTGGGGGGGGGGGGGCGGCAGTGTTCGGGGATAGTAGCTGAACACACTTCTCTGTTATTGCAGGAGGGTGTCGGGGACACTCCAGACTCTTATGCCTACGATGGAAACCGGGTCAGAAAATGGAACGTGACCACCACCAACTACGGCAAGGTGAGTAGCAGGAAAGCAAAGTGTGTATTTTATATACAGCATCACTGACCTATACCACAGTGCTGTACAAATATATTGTATTATTCACATTACTGTATGCACCAGAGGAGCTTACACTCCGCCTCACAGTCACACACTATTATTATTATACATTTATATAGCTCTGACATATACTGCAGTGCTGTACAGAGAACACTGAGCCAGTCAGATCAGCCTCTGCACCACAGGAGCTTACACTCTAATATCCCCCCACACTTGCACAATATTATCATTATACATTTATATAGCTCTGACATATACCGCAGTGCTGTACAGAGAACATTGAGACAGTTACATCAGTCTCTGTACCAGAGGAGCTTACACTCTAATGTCCCCCCACAGTCACATCAGTCTCTGTACCAGAGGAGCTTACACTCTAATGTCCCCTCCCCAACAGTCACACACTATTATTATTATACATTTATATAGCTCTGACATATACCGCAGTGCTGTACAGAAAACACTGAGTTAGTCTGAGGAGCTTGCACTCTAATTTTTTGCTTCTGTCAGTTTCCACCTCTTCTTCTTGATAACATCCATGTTGTTCTTTTGTCTCCGGTGCAGTCCTGGGCGGCGGGCGACATTGTCAGCTGTCTGATCGACTTGGATGAAGGGACCATCTCCTTCTGCCTGTATGTGATTGGCTGGTGATTGGTGAGCGCAGCGTGGTCTCCATTCTGTGGCTCCATCTTCCCTCATTGTTCTCTAATTTTTCTCTGCAGGAATGGCGTTAGTCTGGGCGTCGCTTTCAGTGACATTTCCCGAGGATCCGGTATGGCGTACTTCCCGGCCATAAGCCTCTCTTTCAAGGAGTCGGTGGCGTTTAATTTCGGTTCCCGTCCTTTCAGATATCCTTCTTGTAGTCTAGTACAGGGGTCTCCAAACTTTTTAAACAAAGGGCCAGTTTATTGTCCTTTAGACTTTAGGAGGGCCGGATTGTGGCCAGCAGGGGCAAAAAATGTTGGCATCAGTGGGGTAGATTCAGGTACCTTTTGCGGCGGCGTATCTCCAGATACGCCGCCGTAATTTTAATTCCGCGCCCGCGTAGCGTTACGCCGATTCATAAAGGCAGTTACGCTGTAAAAATAGGCTTCCTCCACCGACGTAACTTGATTGCGGCGGCGTAGAATCGTGTGCAATATAACTTTGGCGCTAGGGGGCGCTTCTGTTGTTGTCGGCGTAGAATATGCTAATTTCCTAGATACGCCGATTCACAAACGTACGTGCGCCTGGCGTTCGTTTTTTACGTAGTTTGCGTTAAGGCTTTTTCGGCGTAAGGCTGCTCCTGCTATTAGGAGGCACAGCCAATGTTAAGTATGAACGTCGTTACCGCTTCGAAATTTTAATTATTTGTGTCGTTTGCGTAAGTCGTTCGCGAATAGGGCTGGACGTAATTTACGTTTACGTCGAAAGCAATACTCCGTACTTGGAAGCAATGCACACTGGGATATGTACACGGACGGCGCATGCGCCGTTCGTAAATCACGTCAGGTCATCACATATTACCATAAAACACGCCCCCCTTCCCCATTTGAATTACGCGCGCTTACGCCGGCCTCATTTACGCTACGCCGCCGCAACTTACGGAGCAAGTGCTTTGTGAATTCAGCACTTTCTCCTGTATGTTACGGCGGCGTAGCGTAAATACGATACGCTGCGCCGCCGTTTCATTGCACAACCCCTACCTGAATCCACCCCACTGAGAATAAATATGGCCTCGGGATTGGTGGTCAATTGGAGGGGTAGTGGGAGGAATAGTATCCCATCTTTGGTATCAGTGGAAGAAAGAGTGCCCCATTGTTGGCGTCAGTGGAAGGAACAGTGCCCAAAGGGCCAGATAGATGCTAGCAAAGGGCCACATCTGGCCCTCGGGCCGCAGTTTGGAGAGCCCTGGTCTAGTATATAATATATATACCGCTATAGGCTGTCATTATTTTCTTTACAAGCTCCAATCAGATCAGACTTTCAGGTTCCATCTGTGTTTTTATGGTTAATGAATATCCCGGGTCCCTACTCTGTTCTCGGCAGGTCATGTTTTCTGGATACCCTATCTATCTGAGGCTCAGTCTAAAAGAGAAGTGGCATTGGGGTTGGGGATCCAGAAAATATGTCCTGCTTCTGGTGTTGGCTGACGTGAAGTGTGGATTGTTTGCTTCTTTCCTTGACGATCTCCATCACATATCCGGTGGAGGGATACCGCCCCCTGCAGGACCCACCGACCGCTGAGCTGCTGAAATCCCAGAGGCTGCTGGGGTACCTGAAGAGCGTGCTGAGTACAGTGATCGACACTCAGGTATAGGATTGTGTGTGGAGGGCCTCTGGCAGAGGATCACCTGAGATCCGAATGAATTCTAAAATTGTATTTTTCCAGGAGGGGAAACTGGTGGACAGAGACCCGTCTACATGGCAGCTGCAGGGAGAGCCGACGGTCCTGATAACACTGGCCCATATATTCAACCACTTCGCCCCGCTCATGGTGAGTACAAATTCCACCCTCTGATATCCCCAGCCTCCATCATCATACAATCCCTGCCACCCAGCCAGACAGCCTCTAATAGCCTCCCCCCTTCAACCCTTGCTCCCCCCCGACCTCAGATATCCCCCACCCAGACAGCCCCACCATCCCGTATCCCTCGCCCCTATCATCGTACAACTCCTACTACCCCAACCTATATCCAGATAGCCTCTGACCTCCAATGTCCCCCAACTCCATCATCATACAATCCCTGCCACCCCAGTTTCCACCCACCCTCCAACCCTTGCTCCCCGACCTCAGATATCCCCCACCCAGACAGCCTCATCCCTCACCTCCATCATCGCACAACCCCTGCTACCCCAACCTATACCCAGATAGCCTCTGACCTCCAATGTCCCCCAACTCCATCATCATACAATCCCTGCCACCCCAACCTCTACCCAGAACCATCTCTGACCTCCAATGTTCCCCAACTGCCATCCCGGTTTCCACCCACCCAGACAGGCTCCGATAGCCTCCACCCTCCAATATCCTCTATTATCGCACGGCCCCTGCTACCCCAACCTCAAATATCCCCCACCTCCATCATCGCATAACCCCTGCTACCCCAACCTCTACCCAGAACCACCTCTGACCTCCAATGTCCCCCAACTGCCATCCTAGTCTCCACCCACCCAGACAGCCTCTGATTGCCTCCACCCTCCAACACTTGAACCCACCCAGACAGCCTCACCGTCCCTTATACCTCACCTCCATCATCGCACAACCCCTGCTATCCCAACCTCTACCCAGACCACCTCTGCCCTCCAATGTCCCACAACTCCATCATCATACAATCCCTGCCACCCTAGTTTTCACCCACCCAGACAGCCTCTGATAGCCTCCACCCTCCAACCCTTGCTCCCCCAGACCTCAGATATCCCCCACCCAGACAGCCCCACCATACCGTATCCCTCGCCCCTATCATCGTACAACTCCTACTATCCCAACCTCTGTCCCCCAACTGCCATCCTAGTTTCCAGCCACCCAGACAGCCTCCACCCTCCAATATCCTCTTTTATCGCACGACCCCTGCTACCCCAACCTCACATATCCCCCACCTCCATCACCTCCATCATCGCACAACCCCTGCTACCCCAACCTCTACCCAGACCACCTCTGACCTCCAATGTGCCCCAACTGCCATCATAGTTCCCACCCAGACAGCCTCCACCCTCCACCCTCCAATCCACCCAGACAGCCTCACCGTCCCATATACCTCACCTCCATCATCGCACAACCCCTGCTACCCCAACCTCTACCCAGACCACCTCTGACCTCCAATGTGCCCCAACTGCCATCATAGTTCCCACCCAGACAGCCTCCACCCTCCAATCCACCCAGACAGCCTCACCGTCCCATATACCTCACCTCCATCATCGCACAACCCCTGCTACCCCAACCTCTACCCAGACAACCTCTGCCCTCCAATGTCCCACAACTCCATCATCATACAATCCCTGCCACCCTAGTTTCCACCCACCCAGACAGCCTCTGATAGCCTCCACCCTCCAACCCTTGCTCCCCCAGACCTCAGATATCCCCCACCCAGACAGCCCCACCATACCGTATCCCTCGCCCCTATCATCGTACAACTCCTACTATCCCAACCTCTACCCAGACAACCTCTGTCCCCCAACTGCCATCCTAGTTTCCAGCCACCCAGACAGCCTCCACCCTCCAATATCCTCTTTTATCGCACGACCCCTGCTACCCCAACCTCACATATCCCCCACCTCCATCACCTCCATCATCTCACAACCCCTGCTACCCCAACCTCTACCCAGACCACCTCTGACCTCCAATGTGCCCCAACTGCCATCATAGTTCCCACCCAGACAGCCTCCACCCTCCACCCTCCAATCCACCCAGACAGCCTCACCGTCCCATATACCTCACCTCCATCATCGCACAACCCCTGCTACCCCAACCTCTACCCAGACCACCTCTGACCTCCAATGTGCCCCAACTGCCATCATAGTTCCCACCCAGACAGCCTCCACCCTCCAATCCACCCAGACAGCCTCACCGTCCCATATACCTCACCTCCATCATCGCACAACCCCTGCTACCCCAACCTCTACCCAGACAACCTCTGCCCTCCAATGTCCCACAACTCCACCATCATACAATCCCTGCCACCCTAGTTTCCACCCACTCAGACAGCCTCTGATAGCCTCCACCCTCCAGCCCTTGCTCCCCAATCCTCACCTAGACAGCCTCCACCCTCTAATATCCCTCACCTCCATCTTCATACAATCCCTTCAATCTCCAAGCTCCACCCAGACGGCCTCTGACCTTTGATAGCCTTCAACCTCTGATTATCCCTCACCTCCATCATTGCAGAACCTCTTCCACCCAGACAGCCTCTGACCTCCAATAAACCCCCCCCCCCACCTCTACCCAGAATATTTTAGACCTCTAATATCCCCCACCTATATCATTTATACAACCCCTGCCCACCCCAACCGCCACCCAGAAAGCCTTCACTCTCTGATAATCACCTACTCCATAATTGTACATCCCCTGAACCTCACTTTACCCAAACGGCCTCTGTGATGCTTTTCAATAAATGATTGATGTCGCAATAACCTCACCAGTCATCAGATCTCAGAGCTGTTCGGCAGTTCCATTAAAGCAGCTGATTATTGAGCATGCCATGCAGGGAGATCACAACTCTGCCCCTCCCCCCCCCCTCCTCTCTTTCCGATTGGTGAAGAACAGCTTTTCCATTTCCTGTGCATAACCAGGAGATTCTTACCAGACAATGGACCTTTGCTGTCATAGTTCTAAAAGCCTGAAGGAGATTTTTCATTGTAGGACGATAAAATGAAGTGTTAGGACTATTTTATGTGTCTATTGATTGGTACTTTTATGTCTGTGTCTCTCTTGTGTATGGCCGGTGTACAGTGTAAGGTCTACCTGGTGGAGGACGTCCTCATGAACTATCTCCTCGGGATATTGGCAGGAGGGGGTGCAGTAGGAGAGCACCCCTTAATAGAACATCTCCTGGATCTCATGTGGCTGCTGATGGAGGTAAGTGAGAGCTCCCTCTAGTGAAGGAAGAGTGGAAGTACTGGAGGTTATTGAATGCATGAGTGAGAGCTCCCTCTAGTGAGGAAGAAGTGAAAGTGATTGGCTCCCTTTAGTGAGGGAGTAGTGGAAGTGCTGGACGTGATTGATTGCTCCCTCCAGTGAAAAATGCATGGAAGTGCTGCAGGTAAGTGAGAGCTGTGTCTAGTGTAGGGGTCTCCAAAATTTCTAAACAAAGGGCCAGTTTACTGTCCTCCAAACTTTAGGAGGGCCGGACTGTGGCCGGTGGGAGTAAGAAATGTCCTGGCATCCGTGGGAGTAAACAATTCCTCATCATTGGTATTGGGGAGGGGGGGGGGGAGAGTAATAGTGCCCCATCATAGGTATCATTGGGATGACATTCACAGACATGACTGGGCATGATGGGAATTGTAGTTCCTGAACAACTGGAGGGCCGTAGTTTGAGGACCCATGCTCTAGTGAAGGATGAATGGAAGTGCTGCAGGTAAGTGAGAGCTCCCCCCTTTTAAACATGTAGTGGAAGTTCTGGACGTGATTGAGAGCTCCCTCTGGTGAGCGAGTAGTGGAAGTGCTGGACGTGATTGAGAGCTTCCTCTAGTGAGCGAGTAGTGGAAGTGCTGGACGTGATTGAGAGCTCCCTCTAGTGAGCGAGTAGTGGAAGTGCTGGACGTGATTGAGAGCTCCCTCTAGTGATCGAGTAGTGGAAGTGCTGGACCTGATTGAGAGCTCCCTCTAGTGAGCGAGTAGTGGAAGTGCTGGACTTGATTGAGAGCTCCCTCTAGTGATCGAGTAGTGGAAGTGCTGGACGTGATTGAGAGCTCCCTCTAGTGATCGAGTAGTGGAAGTGCTGGACGTGATTGAGGGCTTCCTCTAGTGAGCGAGTAGTGGAAGTGCTGGACGTGATTGAGAGCTCCCTCTAGTGATCGAGTAGTGGAAGTGCTGGACGTGATTGAGAGCTCCCTCTAGTGATCGAGTAGTGGAAGTGCTGGACGTGATTGAGAGCTCCCTCTAGTGATCGAGTAGTGGAAGTGCTGGACGTGATTGAGAGCTCCCTCTGGTGAGCGAGTAGTGGAAGTGCTGGACGTGATTGAGAGCTCCCTCTAGTGATCGAGTAGTGGAAGTGCTGGACGTGATTGAGAGCTCCCTCTGGTGAGCGAGTAGTGGAAGTGCTGGACGTGATTGAGAGCTCCCTCTAGTGAGCGAGTAGTGGAAGTGCTGGACGTGATTGAGAGCTCCCTCTAGTGAGGAATGAGTGGAAGTGCTGTGCATCCTCATTAACCTTCCCTATCCCACCAGGACTACGAGATCCACGAGTGCCTGAAGCAGCTAATGATGTCTCTCCTCCGAGCGTATCGCTTCTCTCCGATCGTCCCCGATCTGGGGCTGCAGGTCAGTGTCTGCTGCCCATTAAGGCACTGGTAGGGCAGGCCAGTAATTAGGTTGCATGCTCTTGGGACGTATTCCTCTTGCCTTTTGTTTTAGGCCCCTTTCACACTGGGGCGGGGGGTGCGTCGGCGGTAAAGTGCCGCTATTTTTAGCTGCGCTTTACCGTCAATTTTGTGCCGCTTTTCGGTCACTAGCGGTGCGCTTTTACCCCCCTGCTAGCGTCTGGAGAAAGAGGGTTAAAAGCACAGCAAAGCGCCTCTGCAGAGGCGCTTTGCCGGTGGTATAGCCGCGGTGCCCATTGATTTCAATGTACAGGAGCTCCAAATTATGCTGCTAGCACGACTTTTTTTACCGTCCTTCTAGCGCACCGCTTAAGTGGGAAAGCCCTCAGGGTTTTTACACTGAAGAGACAGCAGCGCTGTTTCAGGGCGCTTTGCAGGCGCTATTTTTAGCGTGTTAGCGCCTGCAAAGCGCCCCAGTGTGAAAGGGGTCTAATAGATGGCTACCTTATATCATTGTTTCTGCAAACTATCCTCAATTACAGCGCAGCAACACAGGTGTGCCTGCATATGCCAATGTGGAGGGGAGTGGGGATATCCAGAAAACACGACCTTCTAAGTTGGGACCTGGGATGAGATCTGGAAATGTTGCATTATATATTTTTTATTTCAAGATTGAAGTAACTTGATATTTAGTAGCACTATAAAAATGAAGTGGGGAAATTGTAGAAAGCCACCTGTAGATTAAGGTCTGGGAACCTAAGCCACATCCCAAAAATACAAGAAAAAAGCAGAGGGGTCGCCCCTGGGATTTTATGGGCAGAGGATGAAAAAACGATAAAGTAACAGATGTATATAAAATAATTTATACAAAATTTATTGCGAAAATCAATACATTTTGTATAAATTCTTTTATATAGATCTGTTAATTTTTTTATCTGGTTTTCATCCTCTGCCCATAAAATTCCAGGGGCGACCCCTCTGCTTTTTTTCATTATAAAAATGAAAAGCAGGAGAGATGATTGGATTTTGGATATACCGTGTTTCCCCAAAAATAAGCCTGGGTCTTATATTAATTTTGAGAGAAAAAAGACACAGTAGGGCTTATTTTAGGGGTAGGTCTTACCATGTGTGAACTGAGTTAAAGTGCTTGTAAAATCCTATAATCCACTCTATTACAGAATTATATAATGTGCAATGTGTGTGTTTCTGTCTGTAATATAACTGTGCCAAATACCTCCGCTATAGCGCCGTTCTGCGCTTCTGTGACCCGCCGGAGCTCTCTTTCCCTGTAATTCTATTACAGAAACACACACATTGTACATTATATACTACTGTAATACAGTAGGGTTATAGGATTTTACAAGCATTTTTAACCACTTAAGACCCGGACCTTTAGGCAGCTAAAGGACCTGGCCAGTTTTTGCGATTCGGCACTGCGTCGCTTTAACTGACAATTGCGCGGTCGTGCGACGTGGCTCCCAAACAAAATTGGCGTCCTTTTTTTTCCACAAATAGAGCTTTCTTTTGGTGGTATTTGATCACCTCTGCGGTTTTTATTTTTTGCGCTATAAACAAAAATAGAGCGTCAATTTTGAAAAAAATATCAATATTTTTAACTTTTTGCTGTAATAAATATCCCCCAAAAATATATAAAAAAACATTTTTTTACCCTCAGTTTAGGCCGATACGTATTCTTCTTCTACCTATTTTTGGTAAAAAAAAATCGCAATAAGCGTTTATCGATTGGTTTTGCACAAAATGTATAGCGTTTACAAAATAGGGGATAGTTTTATTTCATTTTTATTAATTATTTGTTTTTTTACTACTAATGGCGGCGATCAGCGTTTTTTTTTTTCGTGACTGCGACATTATGGCGGACACTTCGGACAATTTTGACACATTTTGGGGGACTATTGTCATTTTCACAGCAAAAAATGCATTAAAAATGCACTGATTACTTATGAAAATGGCAATTGCAGTTTGGGAGTTAACCACTAGGGGGCGCTTGAAGGGGTTAAGTGTGACCTCATATGTGTTTCTAACTGTAGGGGGGTGTGGCTGTAGGTGTGACGTCATTGATTGTGTTTCCCTATAAAAGGGAACAGACGATCAATGACGGCGCCACAGTGAAGAACTGGGAAGCTGTGTTTACACACATCTCTCCCCGTTCTTCAGCTCCGGGGACCGATCGCGGGACTCCAGCGACGATCGGGTCCAGCCGTGCCATTCTGCCAACGTATATGTGCAGGAGGCGGTCCTTAAGTGGTTAACTAGGGCTTATAATGCAGCCCTCCTGAAAAATAACGCTAGGTCCTATTTTCTGGGAAAGGCAGTAGTAAGTGCTTTGTTAAATTGATGAATCGCATTTCTTTTCACAGATTCACTACTTGCGTCTGACAATCGCCATCCTGAGACACGAGAAGTCTCGGAAGTACCTGCTCAGCAATGTTCTGTATCCTTCACACTCATTATTCATGAGTCTTCCATACAGACATGAGAGCCCCACAGCATGCGGTGTGTGAGTACAGCTTCCTTGTGTGATCCGCAGCAAAGTGCCGCTGTCTCTCTCTCTCATTCATTCTTCTCCTTTTTTATCTCTGTTGGTTTTACTGGGTGCTCTGGTGATTTCCCTAAATACAGCACTTTTATAGTGGTCAGTCAGTACAATAAATATGAAAGAACTCCACCCTTAACTCTGCACATTGTAGATTCGATGTCCTTCGGTCGGTAGTGTTCTTCTTCATTAAGAGTCCATTGCGGGTGGAGGAGGCCGGGCTGCAGGAGCTGATCCCAACTACGTGGTGGCCGAACCGATTCAACAAAGAGGTGACCCCGAGACTACAGATCATTAGCACTGGTGTCTCCTCACTCCATTTTATACATTTATATAGCTCTGACATATACCACAGTGCTGTACACAAACATCGAGCCAGTCACATCAGTCTCTGTACCAGAAGAGCTTACACTCTAATGCCCCCCACAGTCGCATCAGTCTCTGTACCAGAGGAGCTTACACTCTAATGCCCCCCCACAGTCACATCAGTCTCTGTACCAGAGGAGCTTACACTCTAATGCCCCCCCCCCCCCACAGTCACATCAGTCTCTGTACCAGAGGAGCTTACATTCTAATGCCCCCCCACAGTCACATCAGTCTCTGTACCAGAGGAGCTTACACTCTAATGCCCCCCCCCCCCCCCACAGTCACATCAGTCTCTGTACCAGAGGAGCTTACACTCTAATGTCCCCCCACAGTCACATCAGTCTCTGTACCAGAGAGCTTACACTCTAATGCCCCCCCCCCCATAGTCACATCAGTCTCTGTACCAGTGGAGCTTACACTCTAATGTCCTCCCACAGTCACACATTATTATCATTGTACATTTATATAGCTCTGACATATATCTTGGCGCTGTACAGAGAACACAGAGCCAGTCACATCAGTCTCTGTACCAGAGGAGCTTACACTCTAATGTCAGACACTATTATTATACATTTATATAGCTCTGACATATACCACAGCGCTGTACAGAGAACATTGAACATCAGTCTCTGCACCACAGGAGCTTACACTCTAATGTCCCCCCACACTAGCACAATATTATCATTATACATTTATATATCTCTGACATATACCGTAGTGCTGTACAGAGAACACTGAGCCAGTCACATAAGTCTCTGCACCAGAGGAGCTTACACTCTAATGTTCCTCACTAGGCACACACTTATAATTGTTATTATATAGCTCTGACATATACCGCAGTGCTGTATAGAGAAACCCTAAACCAGTCACATCAGTCTCTGTACCAGAGGACTTACACTCTAATGTCCCCCCACAGTTATACATCATTATAAAAGTACAGTAGAACCTTGGTTTACGAGTAACGCAGTTAACAAGCGTTTTGAATATTATTATACATTTATATAGCTCTGACATATACCGCAGTGCTGTACAGAGTACACTGAGCCAGTCACATCCGTCTCTGTACCAGAGGAGCTTACACTCTAAATGTCCCCTCCCCCCACAGTCACACAGTTGTTATTGTCCATTTCTATGGCTCTAAATATATTCTACAGGGAAAAGAAATAAAGGACCCGTTGGAGGAGAGCGGCGAGGATCGGCTCCGGAGGAGGGCATACGAGCGCGGTTGTATTGCGACTTAAGAAACGCATTGAAGGTAACGGTCATGTGACTTCTAGTAATTGTTTTGTATTGGTCGGGGGGTGACCTGGGTATTTGGGGGAAGCGTGAGCTTAGATTAATTTCAATGTTTTTGTCTTTTATTCAGTGGTGGAGGAGCTGCAGGTCCAGATTTGAGGCTTTTGCTCAACAACAAGGACAAGGGAGGGGTAAGCGGTGCCCCCTGGAGGTCATCCCTTATTACACAAATTGTATTTGATCACTTTTGGTGGAGCAAATATCAAAAATATTTATTATTACGTAAATAAAAAGTATATGTTACAGTATCTCGCTAAAGTAAGTACACCCCTCACATTTTTGTAAATCTTTTCATGTGACAACACTGAAGAAATGACACTTTGTATCTACAATGTTGTGTAGTGAGTGTACAGCTTGTATAATGGTGTAAATTTCCCGTCCCCTCAAAATAACTCAACACACAGCCATTACTGTCTAAACCGCTGGCAACAAAAGTGAGCCTTTTACCGCAGTACGCTGCAGCGCTGTGTTAACAGGACACATGGGAAGCGGTTCTTCCCGTGTGTCATGGCGGTCACAGATTGTTTTACGCTGCAGTAAAATTTCTGTCACCACAAATAGTGTGAATTAGCCCTAAACAATGTTTATAACACTGTGGGGCAGATCCACAGAGATCTGCACCCGCGCAGCGTATCAAGAATACGCTACGCCGCCATAACTTACTTGTCCTTGGTTCGAATCCTATAAAGATTTTGCGGCGTAAGTTACGGCGGCGTAGTCTATCTCTGGCAGCGTACGGCGCGTAATCTAAAACGGCGATTAGGGGGCATGTTTTATTTAAGTGTAGTGAATAACAGGGTCCCGGGGAGGACGGGTGTAGTGAATGCGGTAGTCCCGGGGAGACCGGGTGTAGTGAATGCGGAGTCCCGGGGAGACCGGGGTAGTGGAATGCGGAGTCCCGGGGAGACCGGGTGTAGTGAATGCGGAGTCCCGGGGAGACCGGGTGTAGTGAATGCGGAGGTCCCGGGGAGACCGGGTGTAGTGAATGCGGAGTCCCGGGGAGACCGGGGTGTAGCGAATGCGGAGTCCCGGGGAGACCGGGTGTAGTGAATGGCGGAGTCCCGGGGAGCCGGGGTGTAGTGAATTGCGAAATTGCGGAGTCCCGGGGAAGACCGGGTGTAGTGAATGCGGAGTCCCGGGGGAGACCGGGTGTAGTGAATGCGGAGTCCCGGGGGAGACCGGGTGTAGTGAATGCGGAGTCCCGGGGGAGACCGGTGTTGTAGTGCAATGCGGAGTCCCGGGGGAGACCGGGTGTAGTGAATGCGGAGTCCCGGGGGAGACCGGGTGTAGTGAATGCGGAGTCCCGGGGGAGACCGGTGTAGAGAATGCGGATCCCGGGGAGACCGGGTGTAGTGAATGCGGAGTCCCGGGGAGACCGGGTGTAGTGAATGCGGAGTCCCGGGGGAGACCGGGTGTAGTGAATGCGGAGTCCCGGGGGAGACCGGGTGTAGTGAATGCGGAGTCCCGGGGGAGACCGGGTGTATGAATGCGGAGTCCCCGGGGGAGACCGGGTGTAGTGAATGCGGAGTCCCGGGGGAGACCGGGTGTAGTGAATGCGGAGTCCCGGGGGAGACCGGGTGTAGTGAATGCGGAGTCCCGGGGAGAGGGTGTAGTGAATGCGGAGTCCCGGGGGAGACCGGGTGTAGTGAATGCGGAGTCCCGGGGGAGACCGGGTGTAGTGAATGCGGAGTCCCGGGGGAGACCGGGTGTAGTGAATGCGGAGTCCCGGGGGGAGACCGGGTGTAGTGAATGCGGAGTCCCGGGGGAGAGGTGTAGTGAATGCGGAGTCCCGGGGGAGACCGGGTGTAGTGAATGCGGAGTCCCGGGGGAGACCGGGTGTAGTGAATGCGGAGTCCCGGGGGAGACCGGGTGTAGTGAATGCGGAGTCCCGGGGGAGACCGGGTGTAGTGAATGCAGGGTCCCGGGGAGAGCAGATGTAGTGAATGCAGGGTCCCGGGTTTAGTAACACGTTCATTTCTTTACATAAACACAGATAATAATCCTTTTTTATCATTTTTGATCTTTATGTGTTGTTGGATACATTTTAAATAACATGGAGTTCATACAATTTTGGCACTTTGTGTAAACAAGAGGTTAATATAATAACTAATCACATATGACGCTGTCTCTGTCGCAGGGAGAAGCATCCCGCTACATCTTCCTCAACAAGTTCCGTAAATTTCTTCAAGAAAATGCCAGCAACAGAGGGGTGAGTGACCATCCTACACAAGGGGGGGGGACAATTGTCTACAACAGGGATATGCTGTAGCAAAACTACAAGTCCCATGATGCCTCTGCCTCTGGGGTGTCATGCTTGTGCTGTCAGTCTTGCTATGCCTCATGGGACTTGCTGGAGGTCCAGTAATTGGGCCCCTCCTGCTGCTCTGGGTCCCACCTTGTTGAAATTATGGGGCCTGAAACCCTGTACAGTAGCACAGGTGTTACCCCCTTATCAGCAACCCTGTGCTCAGTAGAATATCATACAAGAGTACATGTTTATAGAAGGGAACAAATTACCGTATTTATTGGCGTATAACGCACACTTTTTTTCCCCAGGGGAAAATCGTGGGCGCGCGATATACGCCGATCCCCGCTGTCTCTGTGTCCCTGAGTGCCGCAGCCTAGAGCCGAACCGAGTGTACTGTGCACTCGGCTAGGCTTGGCTCCGCCCACCGCAGCCTAAAGCCGAGCCGAGCGTACTGCGCACTCAGCCACGCTCGGCTCCGCCCGCAGCCATTGCGAGAGAAGCCGAGACAAGCCGAACACACAGGAAATCCGGCTCCTCTCGGCGACAAATCCAAAAACAAACACCGCTGCAACCCCGGGCAAGGTGCGGATGGACTGGCAGACGGACACGCTGGACGGAGACGGACACCTGGATAGAGGCCGCAGGCGGACACCTCCAAAGCCGCAGACGAACACCCACAAGGCCGGACGGACCCCGCGCAAGGAAGCCGCAGACGGACACCCACAAGGCCTGACGGACCCCGTGCAAGCCCGCAGACGGACGCCGGACAAGGCCGCCGATGGACACAGGGCAAAAATGTAAGTTTTTTTTTTCTTAAACTACCTTTCTAAGCTTGGGGTGCGCGTTATACGCGGGCGCGCGGTATACCCCGATAAATACGGTAACTTATTGGCATGTCTTTGGGGTGTCGGAGGAAACCCACACAAGCACAGGAACAACACGCAAACCCCATGCAGATATAGTGTCCTGACCCCAGGACTCAAACAGAGGACCTCAGTGCTGTACGGCAGAAATGCCAACCACTAAACCTTTGTGCCGTCTGATATAATGTGGGTGAATTTTATCTTTCCAGAATCCCACAGTTCTCTGCCCCCCTGAGTACATGGTGTGCTTCCTCCACCGTCTAATCACTGCCCTGCGATCCAGTTGGGATGAGTTTCATGTCCGGAATTCCTCGGCCCACAGCAGTGAAGGTAAAACGGAGCCTCTCTCCAGCCTATAGTATATTATAATGATATTGCACACACTGAAGGGCTTGTCTAATGCTTGGCCTTCTCTCTCTTTTTTTTTTTTTTTGGCCTGCAGATGCCTATGTGCCCCCGCAGCTCTTCAACAACGGAAAGGTGGATTATTTTGACCTGCAAAGGCTCGGGGGTCTTCTTTCACCCATGAGGAAGACGCTGAAAGGTGAGGGGGGGGTGGCTTTGGTGTAAGGGAGATGGTCCAGTGGCGGCCGCTCATGTAGGGCGCATGGGGCGCCAATCCATACGTCTGGGCGTCGGTGACGCATGGGTTTCCAATGGGTTTTTTTTTAGAAGCACATGATTGGAGTCAGAGGCTCCAATTGGCTTAAAAACGGCTGGGGCTCGATGCACAGAGCATTGCGCCCAGAGCCCACCCAGTATTGTGACCATTGGCAAATTAATATTCGCTAATGTCTTCCTGTTTCCCCTTCCTGCCAACAGGATGTGGATCCTGAGTCCTGATTGGCCGGGAGGGGTCGTGTTATGCAGGAGGAAAGCCCCGACCTGTATGGGGTATGTGCAGGCTGGCGGTGGGCTGATCGAGTGACCAGGGGGGGAGTGGCAATCGAGCAAGCAATGGGGAGTTGGTGGCTGGGGGGGCGGCTATTTGGGGAGGCCGTGGGCCTCCCCCTAAGAAAATTGAGCACCAGCCGCCACTGGGATGTTCAATGGTAATCGGTGGCCCGGATTCAGAGAGCAATTGCGCCTGCGTAACCATAGTATCGCAGCGCAATTGCTTACTTGCGCCGCGTAACGAATGCTCCTGATTCAGGAACCTCGTTACGCCGACTGCAGCCTAGATATGTGTGGCATAAGGCTCTTATGCCCGCATATCTTAGGCTGCATTCTTGCGATGGCCGCTAGGTGGCGTTCCCGTTGTGCTCAGCGTATAGTATGGCAAATTGCATACTAACGCCGATTCACAACGTTACGCGAGCCCTGCGTACGCAGTTTACGTTGTTTTGCGTACGGGCGTTTTAGCGTATGCTGCCCCTGGGCAGCCAATGTTGCGTATACCCGTCGTTCCCACCGCGTCGCGAAATTTGAACTTTACGTAGTTTGCGTAAGTGAAATCGTGAATGGCGCTGGACGCCATTCACGTTCACTTTGAAGCAAATGACGTCCTTGCGAGCATGCGCTCTACGATCGGCGCGGGAACGCGCCTAATTTTAAAATGATTCCCCGTCCCTCCCCCTACGGGATCATTAAAATTGCGCGCGGCTTTACGCCTGTGCATTTTGCCGGAGCGCCCACGCAAATTTACGGAGCTACTGCTCCGTGAATCGCTGGTAGCGCAGAACATTTGCGGGGGCGCAGGGCAAAAACGTTTGCCCTGCGCCTCCGTAAAAACTGCGCAAAGGTACCTGAATCTGCCCCATTGTTGCTGAAGATTTAAACCTCCACTCCTCTTTTCTGTCCTTTTGATGACCTGTCTTCCAAAGCCAACATAGTGATAGATCCATCAGAACTGCAGGCAGTCACTATGGATGACCTGGAGGAGGAAGATGAATCAGCCAGTTTTGACAGGACAGGTACAGAAAAAGGAGACCAGGCTATTGTAAACAATGCATTGCAGAGCCGCCGGTCAGCGTGTCTTTAAATATTAATGCAAATTGAATTTCCTTCTCTTTAGAGCCCTCTGCTGCCCAGAGGCCGATTGGTGGTGCCCTTGCCCGGCCCAGCTGGCGAGTTCCCCGTCTCTCGGGAGAGCAAACCGGTTCCTGAGCACTGCAGCGGTCAGAGTCTCATGAACCCCCCGGCGACCTCTTGGCACCCTGGAGAAGATGAAAGTGCGGAGTCTGAGCCTGGAGCAGCGGAACGGAGGATGACATGAGTGTGTGTGGGGCTGTAGGTGAGGGTCTCTCGGTAGACCCAGAAAATGCAATGTAGCTGTTGAAGGTTTGCAATATGTCCTGGGCGCCTCAAGAAAGCTGAAATATTGACATAGACCAGGGTCCTGCAAACTGCGGCCCGTTGTAAGGTTTTTAATCTTGCCCTCTGATGGAAGAGGGCACCATATTAGGGATGTAAGGGGGGACTCTGGTGGGAACCTGATGTTGGAGGGACATCACCAGCTCAGAGTGTGATATAATGTGAAAAAAGGCCTTGGCCTTGGCTCCTTCAGGGCAAGCCCTCTGACTACAATTAACCCCTGGGGCGGGGCGAAACGCGTCAGTGTGTGTGGCTTGGGTGGAGCCAAGACAGAGGCAGTTTTTTTACATTATATCACACTCTGAGATGGTGGTGTGCGGCGTCCGTCAAAATGAAACGACTAAATGCTAGCTGGATGAGCTTTCGGGAGGCCTGCACCCTCTTCTAGTTGTGGATCGCTGGGGTGACCACTGCAAGTTACTGAGGATTGCTCTGAAGGGGAGCAGAAATACAATGCCTCCTGCGCATAAACATGGATAGCTTGGTATAGGTCAGTGATGGCGAACCTTGGCACCCCAGATGTTTTAGAACTATTTTTCCCATGATGCTCAACTACACTGCAGGGTGCATGAGCATCATGGGAAATATAGTTCCAAAACATCTGGGGTGCCAAGGTTCTCCATCACTGGTATAAGTATAACAGAAAACTGCACGTCACTGGGGAATTGCTTCTAGCATTACAGCCCTCTAGGACCTTTAAACCTCTACAAAAACAAACGATAGAGGGGGCCCCAGCCTAGTGCATTAATCACACAAATTGTATTAATGTCAACTTAAAATGTACCTGCAAGCATCCAAATAAAAATCGCTCATCGAGCTACTCTTCTGTACCCCAGTGGTCCTCGATTCCGCACAGTACAGAATGCAGGGAGGACCTCACTGAAGTCTTCGATTGGCTGACGTGTTTCGAAGGCAACCCCCCCCTTTCTTCAGAGCCTGACGTGTTTCGAAGGAGACCCCTTCTTTTTCAGAGCCCATGGCTTTGAAGAAGAAGGGTTGCCTTCGAAACACGTCAGCCATTCAAAAACTTCTGTGAGGTTCCCCTGTTTTCTAGACTGTGCCGAATCAAGGAACACTGGGCTACAGATAAGGCTTTGATAGGGATTCTGATGCAAGGAGCTTGGCTGTACAGCTTTGTCTGCTTGTTTTTTTTCCTTCCCTGCACATGTTCACCACAGTTTCCATTTCATCACCCCACATTTGTTGTAGTACAGCTTCCCAAGTCTGTACCATCTGCCACAAGTGCTCGCATCTCTGGGATCCGTTACTCCCAAACAAGCCTATGTGTATCATGATTGTCCCACATCTGGATCTAGGAGCAGAGGCGGCTCTAGGCTTTGTGAGGCCCTTAGCAAAACTTGACATGGGAGCCCCACACACACCCATGATGGGAAAAATATTTCAAGGACAAGAGCCTCTTCCTCACAACCCTGGCCGGTGGTTGTGGGGGTCTTCGGGCAGGGGGGGCTTATCATAATCTGAAGCCCCCTTTAACAAGGCGGCCCCAGAGATCCTGCTCTTTAATAACTAAGGGGTGGGGCCACCTGGTGATGTCACCTGGTAAACCCGCCCCCTTGTGGATGTCATTGACGTAGGCATGCTGGGTTATTGACGTCACAAGGGGTGGAGTCACTGATATTCACTGGGTTTAGGGACGTTGGCGGCCCCGTTTCTGTGTCAGGGCTTTAAACACTGCCTGAGCACAGCAGCGTTAAGGTCCCCTGTCCCTCCAAACTGGGGTAATGCATTGGGTAAGTTAGGTGGCCACGAGGCCCCTGTGAGTGCGAGGCCTTAGGCGACCGCCTAATTAAAGAGCCGCCTCTGTCTAGGAGTGTTTCAAGATTGTGCTGGAACAATAAAGTTGGTTTTTGGAAGTGGTGTGTTACTCCAAGATACGTCTGGGGTTTTATTCAGTCCCAAGTCTCAGAGGATTACATGGAGAGTGCATTTGTGTAGGCCTGCAGAGCCAAGAACTTGGTGGATTTGTGACACGCAAATGGTGGGGGGGGGGGGGGGTTTAGCAAATATAGTGTAACGGTACTGAAAGTTGCTCCACCGCTTGGTCCTATCTGGTCATCCTCCACACACCCTTGAAGAATTTTTACCCACTTAAGCCCCGGACCATTTGTTGCTAAATGCCC